>NC_081352.1:42730844-43030844 GCF_029784015.1 Lycium ferocissimum | reverse complement strand
ACGATATAGCATATATCTTTCTAATTTTGATTTCTAGTAACAATTCTTTTTATCTATAATTGTTAATATGAAAAATTATAATGTAACTAATTTACCCATTATTGACATATTTTTTAATTAATTTAATAACAATATTTTATTAGTTTTGCTTTTAATATATCCAATATATACAATACAATGGTTCTTATGTTTGGATACGACTGTTAATTAATTGAGATGGATATTAACTTGTCGGTATACATATGAGATATTAAAGAATTTAAAAGAAATAATCTAGGATCAAAATATTAATTTTCCCTCACCTTCTTACTAATTTTCTTTTTCACATCGATGAATAACTTTCTTTGTCATGACAATGACAAATTTTAAAAATTATTTACAAAATACAAACTTTAAAGACTGGTTAATTAAAGCGAATAAACACATTCAGCCCGTGCATCGCACGAGCATATATTGCTAGTATATTAATATAGACCTAAAGGAATTTAACTCCCGTTTGGAAATGGTAAACTTTTCCTTTTTCAAAAAATATTTTCCAACGTTATATGACTATACATTGAATGACTTGTTGATTAGTTTTTAATGATGAAATTTTCAAGTTTGAAAAAATGGTTGTGGCTAGTTTCTTAAGTGAATTTTGTTGTTTACTCACAAAATGTTAACTATTTTTTCAAGTAAGATGCATGTTCAAACACAACTATAATTTTTAAATAATTTTTTTAATTAATTTTAAATACTATTTTTTCAAATATCATCAAATCCATGTCCAAACGCCATTCTTAGCTAGCGTTTGGCCATAGATTTTGGATCGAATTTTGAAAATTTATCTTCAAATATTTGTTTGGCCATAGATTTTCGATTAGATTTTACAAAATTTATCTTCAAAAACATTTCAAGTTTCAAAAACTAGTCCAGACTAGTATTTAAATTTTTGAGACTTCCACTCACAAAACTTCAACTTTTTCTAAGTAATATGCATGTCCAAACACAAATTCAAGTTTCAAAAATTCAAATTTTCAAATTTTAAGTGTTAACTTTAAAATCTATGACCAACGGTAGCTAATCATTAAACTGAGAAGCTGAGTTGGCAATCCCCTTGGCACTAAAGGAAAAGGAACTATGAATTGATAAATAGTCATCTCGTGGGCTATTTGGGCTTGTGGATTTAAGACCGGGCAATTTGCAGGATTGTCTTTCACTGGGGTGGTCTTTAATTTTTGTTTCTTAAATCAGTGGTCTTTAATTTTTGTTCTTTGCTAAAAGTTCCTTAATTTCGGATTCGAATTTTTGTTCAGTCAAAAATTTAAAAATATTTCGCAAGGCATAAGTTGAGTTTCAAACTTTGCCTTAAGGCAAAAAAAAAAAAAAAATTTTTTTTTGCTGGAATTTTGTAAACCTCTACCTTAAGGTCTAACTTTGGGCAAAAGTTAGGCCTTAAGACAAAGGTTTGCCTTAAGGCTTAACTTTGGGTAAAAGTTTGCTGCCCTGTAAATCCCAACTTATGCCTTGTATTTTTTTTTTTTTTTTTTTTTGGACTGAGCCTGGGTTCGAACCCAGGATCTCTGGGTGTTAAGCGAAGGACAAATATTAAAGACCACCAATTTGAGGGCCAAAAACTAAAGAATACCCCAAAAGAAGGTCAATCCGCGCAAAAAAATGTTTAAGACCTGCCCAGATTTTACAGTTGGGCTAATTTGTCGATTTACACATTAAGTGTGACGACACAGGCTTGCTGCAGATTGGCCCATTTCTCTTTGCTAATCCAATCGCTGCTTCGATCATTGGGTAGTTTAGTTGCACGGGTCTCTATTTATTCCAAGTTCCTGTTAACATGCATCTTCAATTTCCATAAACTTTTCCTCCATTTCAACTTCAAACTCAAATATTGGTCCAATCGTTTATGAAAAGATCTCCATTCTTCTTTTTTACTTAAATTTCTTATTTAGGAATATGTAATTAGTACTTGGGAGATATCACTTTTCAGTTCTACCCAATGTGTTTTTCTCCTTGCCCTGTTTTCCATATATAACGTTTTGAAGCGTGATATTTTTTGGGCATGTTTGGAAAGTCAACCTTATAATTGGATTTGAGTATAATCGAGTGTAACTATTATAGTAATTACATCAAATTCAATTGTGAGGTGATTTTCCAAACAAATTCTTAGAGGAATAAGTAATTTTTATACTGAAAAACAAACTTTTTTTGAAGTTTTTGTTACGTGATATATTGTTTCCTTTTTTTCTCTAATCCCGATCATGAAGATCAATAGTGTTATCTCTTATTTTTTCCCCAATAAAACCCAAACCTTCAACCAACTAAAGTGCTCCACCACTGGAGCAAAGCTTCATTCATCACATATATTGCATTTCCTTAAAGTTCTCATACTCCTTCTATTTCAATTTATATGAGGGGGTTCGGAGTACTAGGGTCAAAGCAGTTACTCTTTGATCGCGATTTTGAGCATAGATTCTTACTGTTTAAAATATAATTTACGTATTTGCATATTACATAAAAGGTACTATAGGTCAACATAACAAATAATGCATTCTGTTTTAAAAGAGTTTAAGAGAACTTTAGTCAAAGAAAAAACTAGTGGACTTCCCAAATAGTAAAACCCCATATAAAATCTTTTTTCTACTGTACTTTGTAGTGGTATTTTTGTCATATTTGTAATTTCCTAATAGCCACTTATATACAAATGTTACTAGTAGTAAATACTCCCTCCCGTTCATAATTAGTGTCCATTCAATTTTTTATTTTGGTCTAATTTAAGTGTCCACTTACATAATTAAATAGGAACTTTTTTTTCTTCAAATTTGTCCTTATTAATATAATATAAGTGCAAATTTTAATTAAGTGTACAACAACAACAACAACAACATACCCATTGTAATCCCACTAATAGGGTCTGGGGAGCGTAGAGTGTACGCGGGCCTTAACCAATCCTGTCTCAGGTTCGTTAACGTTACTGAACTTGCACTCCAAGTATTCTATCCTGGTCCTTCTCAACCTGAATCCTTCATGCTCAAGAGTCTGTCTCTAAACTTCTAGCTTAGCGTTCACTCAGCCACGAGTCTCATCAATCAGAACTATGTCATTTGCGAATAACATACACCATGACACCTTCCCTTGAATTTGATGCGTCAATACATCCATCACCACGACAAACAAAGTGTAATTTCGTCAAAATCAAAATGTCTAATAAAAATAATTTATTACGTGTTGAGACGCTCAATAGAACATCCGAGTCTCTATACAAGTCTCCTCTCCTAAGATGGTCCGGAACTTTGTTGAAACCAAATGTCCAGGTCACTCTATATCATACTAGAATCTCACTAGACATTTTCTCATCCATAAACTATATATCTTGATAAGACGATAAGCCAACGTGGCACAAATCCCTCCCATCTCCATTCATCACTTAACTACAACACTCTCTCTTTCCCCAAATTTCCCTTCCCCTCCAAAACAACCCCCAAAAAAATCAATGGCTTCTCCAACTCTAATCACCCCTTCCACATCCACCCCAACAAAACCCCTCATAACCCCCATCCGCTCAAAACTCATCTCCACCGTCAATATCGCCACGTCATCCTCACCCTCCACCACGCGCCGCCGCGAGCTCCTCTCACGCGCCGCCGGACTCCTCCTCTCTCCGGCACTACTCCTCCCCGCCACGTCAGCATTTGCTGCTAGTGACGAGGAGTACGTTCGAGAAGCTTCGGAAGTGATTAAGAAGGTGAGATCAACGCTAAACATGGAGAAAACTGATCCTAATATAGCTGATAGTGTGGCTGAGTTGAGAGAAGCGTCTAATTATTGGGTTGCTAAGTATAGAAGAGAGAAGGCTTTATTGGGCCGGGCTTCCTTCAGGGACATATACTCGGCCCTTAATGCTGTTTCGGGCCATTATGTGAGTTTTGGGCCCACCACGCCAATTCCGGCTAAGAGAAAGCAGAGAATCTTGGAAGAAATGGAAACTGCTGAGAAGGCTTTACAGAGGGGAAGATAAAAGAGAGACGTTTGTTCTACCGGTAGATGTTTGCCAGTATTTTTTGGTATAAATTTAAAATTTCTATATTTATTTTCTGACTATGAAAATGAATTACTATGAGAATGAGCATAATTTGCTTTCGAGGGAGTTGGATTTAAGTCTTACCATTTTCTTGTTATAATTCAAAACCTCGTAATCACTTGTAGATATAATCAAACGGATGCTCAAATATTTGTAGAAAGTTAAGTTGCTAGTAATTGTTAAACTAAGTAAAATGTTAAGGGTCGTTTGATTGCTGGTTATAGAGAAGTTATTCATATATTAAAATTAACATAACTTTATATATGTACTATTTGGTTACAAAAATGGGAAAAAAAATAATCTTCACGTAGAATCTAGTTATCAATGTATGGTTGATTTTTGCTCTTTTCACACAAAACATAACATTACTTATACAATGTTTGGTTCATGTTTTTTTTTACGCATAATTAATACATGTACAAATTACGAGGGAATGCAGGATAAAAGATGGAATAATTAATACATTAATAACGATTACTCTGATGAAACAGTCTTCTATGATCCTTTACGATTTGAATGAATAGAAGGAAATAGTCTTTTCAGATTCTTGTATGTTATTATCAGATTTTTTTAATGAGTAAAAATAATTTTTTCTTATAAAACTAAATTTTTTTTTGTATAGAATTCTACAAAATCAATTAACCTTTATTTTTCGCTTTTAATTTAGTTACCAACACACAAAAGGGGAGCAGGAAAAATGTTCTTATTTCCATTCTGTTTAATATTGCAAGAAGAAATCAGTTGTATTCAATTGGTGCATGTAATAGGTTTAATCGACTCGATTTGAGTTCTGAGAATCAAACTTGATTAGAATGCTGAACGAGCTCCAAACCTAATCCGAGCTAAACTTGTACAGAATTAATGGAATTACAAGTTGGACTTAATGCTTATATCCTAGCTTAAATAGTGGCACTGTATAACTAACATTTTGTAATAGAAAGCTTAAGTCCGATGTATCCATCTTTTAATCGACTACGTAATCGAGAAAGGGTGAGTATTAATATTCTTTTTCGTGCCAATTACTACTCTTATTGTCTAAACTTATTTGTCGCTTCTCGTTTAGGAAGAATCAACATCATAGCAACTTTTAGAGGTGCATCATGAAAAAATTAATAGTTAGTACAATTTATTATGCTTAACATCAAGAACAATTGTATATTTTTGCTTAGGCGTTGGTGTCATGGGCGGATTTACCTCAGGTCGAGGGGTGTCACGTAACAGTGCTTCGTCGAATTTTTTTACCATATATAGACAAAACGCAGAACAAGCAAAAAGCTAATAGATAAAGTTAATGACACAACTTGGCATAAGTTGCTAGGTCGCTCAGTTGGTCAAGCGCTCAAGTTTTCCACTTGATGATGCGAGTTCAAAGGGAAATTTCTTTTACCTATTTCTCTAAGTAATCTATTACTGTATTAACAATTTCGTCCCAACTTCTTTCACCGTAAAAGACCATGCAGCTTCATTATTAGCCTTTTTTCTCACATTTTGAGGACTGTTTTGAAAATAAATTTGGAATAGCCTCCTTAGTTGCTGTGCTATTTATTTTTCTTTTCTTTTTCTTTTCACCTTCTAATGATGTTATTATGAATACATTTTAAAAAAAAAAAAAAAACTTATCGAGAAGAGTTGTAGTAGTATACATGAATTATTTTATTTATGTATTTTTTTAGTATGATGTTATAATGTTTTATTTATTTGTTCTCATTATAGAATGTGACACCAACAACAACAACAACATACCCAGTTGAATCCCACAAAGTGGAGTCTGGGGCATTATAAAATGTGACTTCGCTTACGAAAAATCCTGCCAACACCACTGGGTGCAATATGGCTCCATCAGATGTATATGATCCTTCGATCATTGTTGACTTGATTAACTCACTAGTAAACAGGTTCGCGCTTGTACAACAGTTGCAAAATACTTCAATTACGAAATAATCTTTTTTTTTTCTTGAACATCTATTTTTTTTATTTTTTTTTAGCAACAACTAAAAAAAATCTTTAAATTTACTTAAAACAGATAATCTATAGTATAAGTTTATAATTTCAACTCACAGATATTTCATAAAAACTTTTATTTCAAAAACGAAACTGAAAATTCAAATAATAGCGTAGTCTTATGAAAATATAAAGTACCATCACAATAAAAAATACCCCATCTTTTACATAAGAAATATTCTTCCTAAAAGAAAATAAATATTTCCTCTAATTCATCATTTAGAGAAATTTTAAACTTCACTAAATACTTAATTTGAGGTGAAATTACTTTTTCACTCTTGTATCTTCTTTTGTAAATGTATGTGTGGGTAAATATATTATTGTACATGATTGTATAGTTTAATATATATTTGATAACATGCTGTATGTTAAAATATAATTGGCTTCAAAAGATTTTCCTAATCAAAGAATCTAAGAATAAAATAAAAGAAAAAAATTAAAGGCAACAAAATAAGAAAATTGAAGTGAACTGAGCAGTATTATAAATTTCCCAAATTAAACTGCATGCAGAAGCACAAATCTTGGCCACAGATGGATGTGGATGATGGAATCGAGATGTGGAAATTTATCTTCTTTCCTTTCTTATTTTTCCTCTCTTTCCTCATTTTTTTTTCGTCTTTAGGTTATCCGTTGCTTCTAGTTCATCTTTGTTACTTATATTTTCTTAATTTTTTCATCCTGATTTTCGCATAAGACTAATAAAATCTTCATTTTATCCAAAATTTATGCAAAATCCCTACAATTCTTCCTCTTTCCTTGTTATAATTTTTTAACCATATAAATACTTCCATGACCATCCTATAAATTTATCATATATAGTAATAATGTTTAGGAGTACAATAAAAAGAGAGGAAAATAGAAAAACAGAAAAAGTGCCCCATGAAATCTTAAGTACATTCTCTCCGCTACCCTATCAAAATCATCTCTTGCTTCCTCGCCAGACCTTTTATTTCATCCTCATTCATCATTAATGTTGGTGCAACAGGGTGCGAAGGCAAGCTTCCGGAAAACAGTGGAATCCTCTGTACGGGATTCTTTTCCTATCTTGTTGCTAATCCATTGAAGGTGTAGATTCACACAAACAAAATTGAGACAAAAATCTCGTACATATAAAGCCAGAAAGAAAGTTTGTTTTGAAGTGGAAGAGGACGGTTGATTAAAATCAAAATGTTCCAGTAGTAATATTTATAGGTTTGACGTTGATTGCCATTATATTTACGTTACTAATTGTAGTAATGGAATTTTATGTTAAAAGGAACGTGGGTAAAGAGAAGAAGTAAATGACTGATACTCATTTCAGGAGTGGCTTTGATTATGAGAGAACGTGGGGTGTAAAAGAAATACAACAAGTGATAATAATGAAGCAATAACTAATGACATGAAGGTGCATTTATTTAATCTTTTTGCAGATTTTTTGGACACTAAATAAGTGGAACAATGCCAAAAAATGAGAAAAAATATAAATAGGAATAGAGGTCATAGAGAGGTGCTACATCACCTTGTTTTTGCCTAGCTTTATAATATATACATAGATTAAACAACTTGTAATGTCCAGATCTTTTTTGGTTGTAACTCTTTCCAGCACTTTTACTATCTATAAATATTAGTACATTTTACCCATAAAAAACAAATAAATTAATAGTTACAATTTTAGAATTGAGTGAAAAATGTTTTCGTTTTTGTCTTTCTCATATCAAAATGATAAGAAGAGAACTAATCTGACAACCAATTTGAAACATAAGAAGAGAGAAAAATGTAGTAATTTTAACGTAAGAAATATAATATTACAAAATTATCTAACACACACACACAAAAAAAAAAGATTCCACTTCGAGTTTAAGGCAATGCCGATGAACTGGTCAATTTATGCGGGCTTTGTGTGATTGATTGGGTATGCAGCTCAGCCTTACAGCATTGCTGTAATCTCAATGAAGGCCCACGATTTATGAGCAAATTCCTTTTGATGCACCGACGAAGCCGATCTGTATGTGCATCTAAATGCTGATACGAGATTGGAAAACATACCGATATGGCCGAAATATGCAAAACCTATATGTTGATTATGTATATTATATGTATATTATACATATAAATGTACAAAACCCATACATTTGGTCATATTCCTCTTTTGTAAACTAGATCACCCAAAGACATTTGAGTTGTAATTTTCTATTTTAGATCACTCAGGAGTCGGAGATGGAGATGTTGAGGTGATCTATCAGCTCAAAACGTGATACTGGTATAGAGTAAAAGAAGCCGGCAAAAACTTAGACACACCGGGTGTTTACACCAAACACATAGATGTATGCCATGTGTATTATTTATACATAACTATAACTTAACCATGGTCAATTGATGTGTAGATTCACTCTACTAAACTACTTAACTACAATAAATTAAATTTATTTGATGTAAACACTCGGTGTGTAATATTTACCAAAGAAGCCCAACCTGTCAAGTGGCAAGTCAAAGCCCATTTGAGCCCGACCCAGTTTTGGTCATAGCTGCTTGGAAATCACCAATTCCCCCTCTTTTTGCAAGAAAGTCTACGTTTAAAACTAGTTATCTATGGACTTTGTTCTAAGTGGCGTACGCAGGATTTTTGTTAAGGGGTGTCTACATTTAAAGAAGAAAATAGATGAAAAAAATTAGAGGGACGAATGAACGTTAGAGTTTTAGTTTAGCTTGGCTAATCCAGTTCAAACTTGGGTTTCAAGTAATTTAATGTCAAAGACAATTATGCAAAAGTTAACCTTAGGTTGATCGGTTTATTTGATCCTTAGGGCCTAGGGGTAAGATTTTGGGGGTTCGAGTACTAAGGAGCATCTTTGTATTTTAACAATTACAAAAAGTTTTTTTAAAAAAAGCTATAAGTCGATGCGAACAGATTCGAACTCTAGGTCATCGCTAAACTAGAGACACGCCTAACCACTAGGCCATGGAGAATTAGTGGTAAGCGGTGTCACTTTAGAATAAATGTGATGATATTCTATTTTTCAGACTAGCATATATGTACATAAATATTAATTAAAAGTTGCGACAAAGCAGTGTTGGATGACATCCCTTACTATAAGGTGTGTCCGCAAATCAGAGAAATGCAAGGGGAGCTAGCATTTTCTTTTATTTTTATTTTCAGAGGACTTCTGATTTTTTTTATAAGTTAAGAAAGTCTTTTAAGGGAATAGAAGCACAACCATAGTGAAGTTGGCTGTTTCAGCAGAGAGAACCAAAACTAGAAAAATGAAGAATCAAGAAAATGGTCAAAAGAATAATGGAGTATTTGCTTTGTGATGGAATTTAATTCTGTGAAATATAGTGAATTTGCAGTCCAAGATTCGCATCTCACCCAACTTGGAAAATTATTAGGAGATGATTCCAATTCCTATTGCCAGGTTAAGAATTGTTTTTTAAAAAAGAATTATGTGTAGTGTGCATTTATCTAATAATGTTAATGTTAAGATTCCTAACTTAGCAATTGAAGTATCAGTAGCGGTGAAGGATTTTTATATGTATTCAAAATATGGGTCCAAATCTCACAATAATTGCATCCACTTGAAGATCCAGATTCTTCACTTCAAGTTTTCCAAGTCTAAAGTTTGTAATGATAACTATCATGCTCTATTTTTTGTTTTCTTAATAGAAAATCTGTTCCTATGGTTAGAGGCCACGAGCACATATATTATACGATATTAAAGTAAAACTCCTCAAAAGAAGTGAAGTGAGTGGTATGGGTAAAATAACTCATCAACAAACAAAAAAATTATGGAATCCTAGTGGCGTTCACAGTACTACCTACTTCAAGCAATGGAGTACAACAACAACAACATCTACGATTGAATCACTTGATGTAGGTGCGGGGAGGATAAAGTGTACGCAGACCTTACCCTCACCTTGGAAGGTAGGGAGGTTGTTTCCGAAAGACCCTCGGCTCAAAAGAAAATAAGGAAAAGGAGTCAGATATGGACAAGAAAATCAAAACAATGCGAAAATGAGAAATAGCAAGAGCAAGGAAGTCATGATAAAACGAGAAAGATAGACAAGACCCAACACATGAAGCGAGGATAAAAATACTCCTAATGCGAGAAAGAAAACCTCGCGGCCCCCCTCAGCCCTCTACCACGATACTCGACCTCCGCCCCTCCCATCCAGGGTGGGTCATGTCCTCGGTAGGAAGTAGCGCCATATCTGTGAATCACCTCTCCCGGGGCTTCTTTGGCTACCTCTCCTCTCTTCGGGCCACGCACGCCATCATCTCATACCTCCTCGGCGGCGCGTCAACGCATTCTGCGCACATGGCCGAACCATCTCAACCTCCTTCCCGCATCTTATCACCACGGAGGCTACACCCGCGCTTGTCCGGGGCTTCATTCCGAATCCCTATCTCTCTGGTATGCCCGCACGTCCGTCTCGGCATCCCGTCTCTGCTACCTTCATCTTACGGTCATGAGCTTTCTTAGCGGCCGGCATTCCGTCCCATACAACATAGTCGGTCTAACCACCGCTTTGTAGAACTTTCCCTTTAGAGTAGGCGGCTCCTTCTTATCGCACAACACCCCCGATGAGAGCTTCCATTTCATCCATCCCGCGATGTGTGACATCGTCGTCAATCTCGCCAGTCCCTTGGATGATCGACCCCAGGTACTTGAAACTTTCTTTCTTCGGGATGACCTGAGCATACAGCTGGACGTCCTCGTCCTCTACCTGACTCACATCACTGAACTTGCACTCTAAGTGCTCTGTCTTAGTCCTGCTCAACTTGAAACCCGTCGACTCCAGAGCCTATCGCCAAACCTCCAGTCTCGCGTTAACACCGCTCCGCGACTCGTCTCTTCTAAATTTTAAATAGCGTAATATAAAAATAATGGTACAATTACATGGATTTCGAGTTGGCTATAAATTAATTGTCTTATCCTTCCATTAATATAGGCTCACAAATGTAATACTCCTATTTAAGTTTATATCTCATACTTCTCCCGATCCACCAAGAATTATTGATTAGAACCATCAATTCTGAATGCTGTCACAAAGAGAACCAATAAAAAAGATAAAGTCAATTTTATATTTCTATAAATTCACTATTTCGTATCTCTTGGGATTTTATTGAGGGAACTGAAAGCAACTTTCCGTGGACACAGTGGCAGACCTAAAAATTTACAAAGGAAATTCAGAAATGTCATTTACAATTCAAGGGGTTCTACCGTTGAATATTTACAAAGAAAATTCAGGAATGTCATGTACATTTCAAGGGGTTCTACCGTTGAATATTTCAAGCTCCGTTAGGTATTCTGTTAGGTAGACCAAACTGTTCAACTTAAAAATGTTAAAACATCATATGTTTGGTATTCGAATCAATGACGACATTATTAATTTCTGGATCGCATGTTTGTCGCTATACTAGAATCTTCTCTTACATTTAGGAGATTCATTAGTTTATATGAAATCAAAACAATATTTTTTACTTTATTTAAACAGTATAAGTTTTCCACAATTAAGATTCAATGGAACCCCTCGGGCACTCTATAAAGCTATGCCCTTGGTTGCACCAGGTTTCCTTTGATTTTATATAATTTTGATTTCTGAAAAAAAAAAAAAAAGAAGGTAATAAGAAAATACACATAACTTCCGTTTTGTTTTTGATATTCATGTTTAATATCCCATATGATACCGTAACAAGCTGTAGTTAGTAGTTATAAAAGAAAAAAAATATAGATGAGGTTTTTGTACGTCTAGCATTTTGAACTGAAGGAACCTTTTTCATAAAATAAGTGTTAGTAATATTGACCATAAAAAATAAGAAATTACAACTGTGGGTAACGAAATTTTATTAAATTTCAATTCACAAGAAATTCGAATTATATTAAATCGAAGATATGTTAGTCCAAATAAATATTGTTGGCTAGTATATTTGAATCAATTATTTAAGTCCAATAAATACGAATTTAATTAAAGGACCAATTTCATTGGGCTAGTCCATTTAATTGGGCTACATATGATGAACCCACTTTGTCAAGACCAAGATGTCATCTTATTCAAGAGGCCCAAATTGGTGCCACATGTCAAATGACGTGGCACACCAAGTCAAATAAAGGAGCTTATAGGGTCATGCCATGTGTCAAAATGATGCAGCATGCCTAGTCAAATCAAAGGCCAATGAAGATGCGCCATGTGTACAAGTGACATGTTCCGGCCAATCAAATATCGGCATGTCGACTAATTCGATTGGTCGAAAGAAGCACTGTCCTTATCACAACTCCTCCATCCTACAACTATAAATAGGGGTCTCATAATTCAGAAAAAGGGACAGAAATTCTAACAAGAAGAAAGAAAGAGCTCGTGGATCAAACACTACAAGTTTTCTACAAGCTGCAAGCATTCTCTACAAGTTTTTCAAATATCCGAAGATCAAGAATGAAGGCGAATCAACTATCAAGGCGTTCAAGATCAAATTCACTTGTTCGTGGCGGCCATCAAAGTGCTCGTGACGAATCAATTCAAATCAAATTCAGATCCAGCATAAATTCAAAATCAAGCTCAAAAGCCCTTGAATTCAAGTACAAGTCAAGATCAAATCTATCAAGTTCAAGATCAAGCTCAAAAGCCCTTGAATTTATTGTTGAAAAGATGGATCAGAGGAATCATAGAGATTGTAACACTCATATTCTGAAATCAAATACAAAGATTGTTGCGATATTTTTCTGTCTCGATTATTATTTTCTCGACGTGAATTTTATTGTCTACAAATTCTGGCACGCCCAGTGGGACAATCTCTACCTCTCATCTCAACTTTTCAATCATCAAAGTTTAACAACATCGAGATGACTTCAGAGAAGATCAAATCCAAATCAATTTCCTCTAAGGTTGCTAGCTCCATGTTCTCTGCTGATGTGGAAAGCATTCTCGACATTACCTTTGGTAGCATTGGACCAGTTACAAGGAGCAAAGCAAGCATGTTGGGACAACAAGCACTTCAAGTGTCATCCGTAACAACTCCTATTTTTGGATCTTCATCTCCAAAAGGAGCGAGATCCTCTACTGATGCATCGGAGGAAGGAAGCAGCATTCTTTGAAAAGTTTAAGAAGACTCTAGCTCTATTTGATTTCGCTGGATCCAAGAACTCTGCTATGAAGGAAGATGATGATACTTCAAGTGACGGATCCTCTCCACTCACACTACATGAAGTAGGCCAGTCAAAGATCAACTTATGTGATAATCCATGCTATCTCCAACATCCCCAACAATCATGCAAGCAATGGTAACTAACGCTCCTTTAATGGAGGAGACACTGGCAAACTTGGCAAAGGTGATTGATGGCTTGGCCAAGTATGTGCAAAACCAAGACGCTCGGATTGAGAAGTTGATGGACAAGATGGATGGATTAATGGAAGGAGAATCCAGTCACGCACTTGGGAAGGGTCCAGAAGTACAAGAGACTAAACCTCGTGCAAAACAAGTACCACCTACCAAGGAAATTCCTGTTTCTTCTGAAGGGATGATTCCGCTTGACCGACTAAAGGAGTTCATCGAAAGGACTATCAAGGATAAGTACGAAGTTCTTTGCCAAGTCTTCGTTTACTTACGGAAAGTCGTACACTACAAGAATTGATAGCTTCAAGATGCCCGCCGGTTATCAACCTCCCAAATTTCAGCAATTTGAAGGCAAGGGAAATCCAAAGTAATATGTTGCACATTTTGTTGAAACATGTAACAATGCTGGGACCTATGGAGACTATCTCGTCAAACAGTTCGTCCGCTCCCTTAAAGGAAATGCCTTTGACTGGCACACTGATCTTGAGCCTAATTCTATCGATAGTTGGGAGCAACTAGAGCGGGAGTTCCTCAACCGCTTTTATAGCGCGGGCGTCTTGTGAGCATGGTTGAACTTACAAGCACTCGCCAAAGAAAGGGCAAACCAGTTATCGATTTCATCAATCGATGGAGAAATGCAAGCCTAAACTGCAAAGATAGGCTCAACGAAGCTTCTGCAATAGAGATGTGTATCCAAGGAATGCATTGGGGGCTTACTACATCTTTCAAGGAATTAAGCCAAGGTCTTTTGAAGAACTAGCTACTCGTGCTCATGACATGGAATTGAGCATGTCTTCTACTGGGAATGAAGTAATGCCTGTCTACGACCCTCACAAAGGAAAGGACAAGCAGGAACCCAAGAAATGGAGCAAGTTCGTTTCTAAGAGTGACAACAAAGAATCTATGAACGTCAATGTCTCGCCTGTAAAGTTTACTACGAAGGTGAGCAAGAAGCCAAGAGTATGAAAGCAACTTCCTTCCAAGATAACAAAAGTCGAAAGTCGACCTTGAAGGAGATGCAAGAAAGAGAATACCCTTCCGGATTCGATGTCCCTAAAATTTTTGATGAATTACTTGAGTTGAAACTCATTGAGTTACCAGAGATAAAGCGACCCAACGAAGCTGGAAGCACAAACGACCCGAACTATTACAAATATCATTTACTTGTGGGTAACCCTCTTGAGAAGTGCTTTGTTTTCAAGGACAAAGTTATGCAGTTGGCTAATGAAAACAAGATTCTGCTTGATGATGAGAAGGCAAGTTCGAATCAAATCTCTATCACCTTTGGCTCTTTCAATCCAGTCCAGATATGCAGCTTTGTAGAACATGAGGGAGGACCATTGGAGGAAGATAAAACCCAAGTTGATGAAGCCAATGATGAAGGTTGGATTCTGGTGACTAGGCGGAGATGCTGTAAAACAAGTCCACGAAAAGAATCATCTAAACAACCAATAAAGAAAAGGATGGTTAGAAGACCAAGGAAGCAGAAATCAGTTGAGCGTCCGAAGAAAGAAAAAGTGGAGGAGAACTACCACCAAGAACCACGCCATCCTGTGACTTTTGGGGAATTCCTACCAAGCTGGTTCCACAATAAGACTGCTTGAAATAACATTGAGGCATCATGCTTCAATACTGATAAAGAGGAAGCAAATGATGAAAGCCTATCAACATTGTCTCTGTCATCATCTGAAAAGCCTGTTGAATCTTCTTCAAAAGAGGTACACACATGTGATACAAGAATCACATTCACAGATGACGATCTTCTACTTGGTGAAACACTACATAATCGTCCATTGTACATGGTGGGTTATGCCCTCGAGAAGAGGATAAACAGAATATTGATAGATGATGGATCTGGAGTTAACATTCTTCCTATTCGTACAATGAAGGAACTTGGCATCACAACTGAAGAACTTTTTGAGAGCCACTTGATGATACAAGGATTCAATCAAGGGGGGCAACGAGCCATAGGTGTTGTCAAAGTAGATATCACCATCGAAGATTTGCGATCAAGTGCATGGATGCATGTCATCGACGCAAAGACTTCGTATAATATGTTGCTTAGCAGGCTATGGATACACGAGAACAAAGTTATCCCATCCTCCTACTATCAGTGTTTGAAGTATCTCGAAGGCAGTGTCGAAAAGAAGATAGTTGCTGATGATAAGTCATTTACTGAAGCAGAGTCACACTTCGTCGATGCGAAGTTCTACTTGAAGAATTACATTGTGAGAGAAATAAAAGTCGACGATATCACAACGACCAACAGTGAGAAGGTCGCAACTAAAAGAGCTGATGAGACCATTGGAAAAGCTGGAGTCGATGTTGGGGTGCCGCACCCCAATCCGAATAAAGGAAACATTGTGTCTTTGAAAAAGAAGAAGAAGACAACTCCCGTGCTCTGCTATGTTCCAAAGTTGAAGAAAGAGAAAGGGCAACCATCTGAAGCTCAAGGAAATGTGCTAGGGGGACTAACCCTCCCTATCAGACGAATTGACGCAATAAATTTGTCCTCAAAGCTACTTGGAGACTTTGTGGCTCAGAATCCGCTGCAAAATATGGCACTCCCTACAAAACGTACAAATGAAGGCTTTGATCCAAATGCTTACAAGTTATTTGTTAAGGCTGGGTATAACCCCAACGAGCCTTCGAAGTTAAGGAAACTTCCATCAGGAGCTACCATGATGCAATCACGTGAAGGTTTAAGATACCAACAACCTTCGCCAGTTCGTATCTCCATAAGAAGGGCAAATACCAACTACATCACTGTGGAAGATGAGTCTGTTGCTTCCAACAAAAGGCCTTCAGTGTTTGATCGTCTTGGAAAGTCGGCCGCAAAAGCTTCTGTGTTTGAGAGATTGGGGCCGTTGAAGTTGAAGAAGAAGAGGAAGAACAAGTTCCACAGAGATTATCAAAGCGTTAAAACGCTCGCTTCACCTAGAACCCAAAAGGATATACAAAGTTTGACTCCTTCTAGAATAAGGCGACAAACAAACCTTGTGGTTTCATATGGAACGGTGCTAAAAGCAAAGTCTCACACTGTGGTGTATACCAAGGAGCGTGACGAAGATGAGGAAAGTGTATGTTCTTCATATCATATTACTACACCAAGTGATCAATATACTTCATTTCAGATGGAGGTTGCTGAGAAGTTGGAGGACATCTCCTCGTGTTACCACATATCTTTCAATGATGGTGATCCTCAAGAGAATGAAGATGCTAGAGATGCTCCTCCAGAACTTGAAGAAGGGGTGAAGACCACAGTAGACTCCTTGAAAGAAGTTAATCTTGGTACTGATGAAGACCCAAGGCCCACCTACCTAAGTGCTTTTCTAACAGCTGATGAAGAAGACACTTACATTGAAATACTCAAAGAGTATAGGGATGTTTTTGCTTGGAGTTATAAAGAGATGCCTGGATTAGATCCCAAAGTAGCAGTCCATCATCTGGCGGTCAAGAATGGCGCCCGTCCTGTTAAGCAGGCCTAAAGGCATTTCAGACTAGATTTGGTTCCTCCAATCGAAAATGAAGTCAACAAATTCATTGAAGCTGGCTTTATTCGTGAAGTTAAATATCCTACAGGGATTTCGAGTATCGTTCCGTGAAAAGAAGACTGGCCAAATTCGAGTTTGTGTTGACTTCAGGGATCTTAACAACGCATGCCCTAAAGATGATTTTTCGCTTCCCATCCCAGAATTGATGATTGATGCTACCACTGGTTACGAGGCGATGTCTTTCATGGACAGTTCATCCGGCTATAACCAAATTCGCATGGCACCAAAAGATGAAGAACTTACTGCATTTCGTACACCCAAGGGTATTTATTGTTACAAAGTGATGCCTTTCGGTTTGAAAAATGCTAGTGCCATATATCAAAGGGCTATGCAGAATATCTTTGATGATTTTCTCCATAATAATGTTGAATGTTATGTGGATGACTTAGTGGTAAAATCAAGAAAGAGGAGCGACCACTTGCAAGACCTGAGAATGGTGTTCGAGCGACTTCGGAGATATCAACTTCGAATGAATCCATTGAAATGTACCTTTGGAGTTACTTCTGGAAAATTCCTTGGTTTCATTGTTCGACATCGAGGAATCGAAATTGATCAAGCCAAAGTTGATGCGATTTTGAAAATGCCCGAGCCTCGAAATATTCATGAGTTAAAAAGTCTGCAAGGGAAGCTAGTTTATATTAGGAGATTTATTTCGGATTTAGCTGGAAGGTGCCAACCATTCAGTCGTCTCATGAAGAAGGGCGCCCCTTTCAAGTGGGACGAAGCATGTACTAATGCCTTCGAGAATATCAAGTCATATTTAATGAAGCCTCCAGTTCTAGTAGCCCCTGTACCTGGAAAACCATCAATACTGTACATTTCAGCACAAGAAAGGTCGGTTGGAGCGTTGTTGGCCCAAGAGAATAGCGAAGGGAAAGAAAATTCTCTTTACTACTTAAGCAGAATGATGACACCTAATGAGCTGAATTACACGCCAATTGAAAAGTTGTGTTTGGCGCTAGTCTTCTCGATTCAAAAGCTGAAGCAATACTTTCAAGCTCATAGTGTTAAACTCATTTCCAGAGCAAATCCCATCAAGTTCGTAATGTCAAAACCGGTCTTCAGTGATCGACTAGCAAGGTGGTACCTCCAGTTTCAATAATTTGAGATTACATACATCTCTCAAAAGGCTATAAAAGGACAGGAATTGGCAGACTTCTTAGCAGATCACCCGATACCTGATGACTGGGAGCTAACTGATGAACTTCTCGACGAAGATGCAATAGTCGTTGAAATTCAACCTCCGTGGAAAATGTACTTTGATGGTGCTGCACAACGTGATGGAGCTGGTGTTGGTGTGGTGTTTGTTACTCCGCAGGGAGAAGTTCTATCATACTCCTTTACTTTGACACAATGTTGCTCCAACAATGTCACTGAATATCAAGCACTAATACTTGGGCTTGAAATGGCTGTCGACATGAAGCAGTTACAGTTACAAGTCTTTGGTGACTCTCAGTTGGTGATCAATCAACTCTTGGGAAGCTATGAAGTCAAGAAGCTCGAATTGCTCCCCTATCATGGTTATGATCAGGAGTTAATAGGATGGCTTGGTGATGTGACTCTTCAGCATGTTCCTAGGAGGGAAAATAAGAAAGCCGATGCTTTAGCTGCTCTAGCTTCAGCGCTTACTCTGCCAGATCAAACACAAGTGACTATCTGTCAAAAATGGGTAGTACCTCCGTCAAATGAGGATGAAGGCGCAGAAAATGGGATTTAGCATCTCGTAGCTGTTTCTGAGATTGCGAAGGAAGACTGGCGACAACCCATCATTGACTACTTGAGTTATGAGATACTGCCAAAAGACACAAGAAGAAGAACCAAAATCCGTCGTCGTGCACCTCGATTCCTTTACTACAGGGATACTTTATATAGAAGATCTTTTGAGGGAGTACTCTTGCGATGTTTGGGGGAGGATGAAGCAGTCCAAGCTTTGCAAGAAGCACATTCAGGAGTATGTGGATCACATCAATCTGGACCAAAGCTCCACTTTCACATAAAAAGGATGGGATACTATTGGCCAACGATGGTGAAAGATTACTTGGACTACGCTCGAAGATGCAAGGCTTGTCAGTTTCATGCGAATTTTATACATCAGCCGCCCGAAGCATTACACCCAACCGTCGTATCTTGGCCATTTGACGCTTAGGGTTTGGACATCGCTGGTCCGTTGACGAAATCTTCTGGTGGACACTTGTACATCTTGGCTGCAACTGACTACTTCTCAAAATGGGCTAAAGTTGTTGCTCTTAAAGAAGTGAAGAAGGAGAATGTTGCGAACTTCATCCGAGTAAATATCATCTACCGCTTCGGCATTCCTCGTTACATAATAACGGACAATGACAAGCCATTTGATAACAAATTAATGAACAAAATTTGTGATCTCTTTGGCTTCAAGCAGCGTAAATCTTCTATGTATCATGCTGCCACTAATGGTCTAGCTGAAGCGTTCAATAAGACTCCATGTAACTTATTAAAGAAGGTTGTCTCCAAGTCCAAACGAGATTGGCATGAACGAATGGAAAAAGCTTTGTGGGCATATAGGACGACTTACCGCACACCAACGCAAGCAACCCCATACTCGCTTGCTTATGGAGTTGAAGCAGTCCTATCACTCGAGCGCCAAATACCTTCTTTACGACTTGCTATTCAAGAAGGGCTCACCGAAGAGGAAAATGCTCGATTGCGTCTTGCAGAGTTAGAAGCGCTTGATGAGAAAAGGCTGGAGGCTCAACAAAATCTTGAATGTTATCAAGCCCGTCTATCTCGTGCCTTCAACAAAAAGGTTCGCTTGAGGTCCTTCTAAGTAGGAGATCAAGTCCTTGCAGTAAGACGACCCATCATCGTTTCCCATAAGTCTAGGGGCAAATTCACCTCAAAATGGGATGGACCATATGTCATACAAGAAGCATATTCAAGTGGCGCTTACAAGCTTGTTGATGCGGATGGCCTGAGGATCGGTCCTATCAACGCAAAGTTCTTGAAGAAGTACTATCCTTAAAGTAAGATGACGCTCCTTAAGGCACGAGCATAAACTGCATGTAACTCCTGGCCCGCAAGAGTATAAACGCGCCAAAAAAAATGTCCCGCTAGGGTGCACGGCCCAAAAAAAAATGTCCACTAGGTTGAAAATCTCGCAAGAGGCGGCCTAGGCAAAAGTTAGGACACACAAAAAAAAAAAAACTCATTTTCTGAACTACGAAATGACTTGATCCTCTTCACCGAGGTACGTAGGCCGCTTAGAGTTTTATTCTAGGCTCAGTCTCATGAGTTAAAAAAAAAATACATCATTCTATGTGTTGTTCAAGTGAAGTGTGATGAAGTGAACTCCGCCTGACCATGCACATGCAGATCATATATACAAGCATCCTTTCATTGAAATTTGAACCTTCACCAAATTTTGATGGTTCAATGGGGGAAAATCTCTATGTCCATGGGTTTCTCCAACGGGATGACTGTAATCTCTTAGCAAGTTGAAGTCTAAAAATACAGCAAGCCTTCAAGTTGATGTTTCAAATCCACCATGTCTGCAAGTTGAAATCTTAAAATTTAGCAAGTCTGCGGACTGAAAGTCTCAAATCTACACTGCAATTTGAAGTCTTCAATTCCTCTGAATCTTCAAGTTGATGTTTCAAATCTACCACATCTGCAAGTCAAAGTCTTTAAATATGCCAAGTCTGCAAGTTGAAGTCTCGGATCTACAA
Organism: Lycium ferocissimum; assembly: GCF_029784015.1. NCBI lineage: Eukaryota > Viridiplantae > Streptophyta > Magnoliopsida > Solanales > Solanaceae > Lycium > Lycium ferocissimum. The sequence goes on along the minus strand of NC_081352.1, from coordinate 43,010,207 downwards.
AGTCAGCAGGTTGAAGCCTCAGATCTACCATGTTTTCAAGTTGAAGTCTTTAAATCCTCCAAGTCCGCAAGATGAAGTCTCAAATCTTCCATAACTGCAAGTTGAAGTCTTCAAATCCTCCAAGGCTTCCCAAGCTTACCGTTCTTAGGGCGGAGACGAGTATCCATCCCTTTGCGCCGTAAGATTACCTTACTGTTCTTAAGGCGGGGACGAGTGTCCATCACTTTGCGCCATAAGATTACCTTACCTTTCTTAAGGCGGGGACGAGTGTCCATCCCTTCGCGCCGTAAGATTACCTTACCGTTCTTAGGGCGGGGACGAGTGTCCATCCCTTTGGGCCGTAAGATTACCTTACCTTTCTTAAGGCGGGGACGAGTGTCCATCCCTTTGCGCCGTAAGATTACCTTACCGTTCTTAAGGCGGGGACGAGTATCCATCCCTTTGCGCCGTAAGATTACCTTACCCTTCTTAAGGCGGGGACGAGTGTCCATCCCTTTGCGCCGTAAGACTACCTTACCATTCTTAAAGTGGGAACGCATATCCATCCCTTTGCACCTTAAGATTACCTTCTTCATGCAGGAGTCATCCCCTTGAACGAGAACTAGCTATGTTCGTGAAAAAAAAAAAAAAAAACCAGAACGAACGGAAAAAAAAAAAATCACTTTACAAGTCGGACTCACGCCGTCTCCTAGGGAAGCTCACGAGTTGTTGATGCTAAAAGAATGCAGAATGAACAACTATTTATAGATGTCAAAAGCGGTGACATTAATTCTATTCCAATACGGACTGCACAGAGAAGCCAGTGTTTTAGTTGAAATCAAATTATGGAAATAATGAGCTGGATCTGTATAAGGCTATTTGTCTCCTAATAAGATTAAGCTATGTATGGCGGTGGCAAAATTTTCTTATGTGTCAAAGAAGCAGCCGGTATGCGAATCCTAAAAGAAATCGGGGATACGCGATGCAAGATTTGAAAACAGAATAAGAGTTAATCATATATTTGGGTTAAAAAAATGTACTACATGATAATGGATTACATGCAACTTGGCACCAATCAAGGATGTTTGTTTAGATGGTTCAAGTGTAGTCAACCAAATGATTAAGGAATTTCATGTCCGTAAAGGGTGGTTGGCATGACTTAAGGCTACGTTATGGGAAGCATACGAAAGAAATAAATGATGTCAGAAAAAAAAAACAAAAATACTTCAAACCTTGCCTAAGTTTTAACAATTACACCCCGACAAGTCTTGAAGTAGGGGCATTTGTGGGTAACGAAATTTTATTAAATTTCAATTCACAAGAAATTCGAATTATATTAAATCGAAGATATGTTAGTCCAAATAAATATTGTTGGCTAGTATACTTGGATCAATTATTTAAGTCCAATAAATACGGATCTAATTAAAGGACCAATTTCATTGGGCTAGTCCATTTAATTGGGCTACATATGATGAACCCACTTTGTCAAGCCCAAGATGTCATCTTATTCAAGAGGCCCAAATTGGTGCCACATGTCAAATGACGTGGCACGCCAAGTCAAATAAAGGAGCCTATAGGGTCATGCCACGTGTCAAAATGATGCAGCATGCCTAGTCAAATCAAAGGCCAATGAAGATACGCCATGTGTACAAGTGACATGTTCCGGCCAATTAAATATCGGCATGTCAGCTTAATTCTGATTGGTCGAAAGAAGCTTGTCCTTATCACAACTCCTCCATCCTACAACTATAAATAGGGGTCTCATAATTCAGAAAAAGGGACAGAAATTCTAACAAGAAGGAAGAGAGAGCTCGTGGATCAAACACTACAAGTTTTCTACAAGCTGCAAGCATTCTCTACAAGTTTCAAATATTCGAAGATCAAGAACGAAGGCGAATCAAATATCAAGGCGTTCAAGATCAAATTCACTTGTTCGTGGCGGCCATCAAAGTGCTCGTGACGAATCAATTCAAATCAAATTCAGATCCAGCATAAATTCAAGATCAAGCTCAAAAGCCCTTGAATTCAAGTACAAGTCAAGATCAAATCTATCAAGTTCAAGATCAAGCTCAAAAGCACTTGAATTTATTGTTGAAAAGACGAATCAGAGGAATCATAGAGATGTAACACTCAGATTCTGAAATCAAATACAAAAATTGTTACGATATTTTCCTGTCTTGATTATTATTTTCTCGACGCGAATTTTATTGTCTACAACAACATGTATATATTTATATCTATGTTATTGCCAAATATAGACTCATATAATTTTCAGAAGGCTCTAATGTACATTGCTAACATTGTGATTCTAGAACCTGGGTGTAAGTAATAGTGACCATAAAAAATAAGAAATTACAGCATGTATATATTTATATCTATGTTATTGCCAAACATAGACTCATATAATTTTCAGAAGGCTCTAATGTACATTGCTAAAATTGTGATTCTAGAACCTGGGTGTATCGATTATCTCCTTTAAGCATTGTCACTAGCCACCACATAGCACAAAGGCTAACAAAAATTGCAAATAAGACAAAGAGCTAAAAGAAGCGAAAACAATTAAGGAAAAAGTGCTTCGTGATTGAATATTACAGTATTCCTACGATGCAGGATAATGTTTCTACTTCTACCTATAAGTTACCTGTAAATCTTTATATATGACATTCCTTAACTTTTGCTGGGAGTTATTCTTTTCCTTTGGTTATTAGCTGGATCAATCTTTTTCCTAATATTTGTAAAGCATGACACTCAGGGCAAGGAGAGAAACTGATCTTGAAAGTAGAGGCAGATTTATGACGAGTTCTGAAAATTCAACTGATTGTTCGCTCGTACATATTTGCAATTTTTTTTTAAAAAATTATGTACTCCATATATTTAAAAAAATCACATTCATTTTAATTCTAGAAATACTACATCCTAAATTCGCCTGGGCTGGAAAGGTCATTGGAAAAGGTCAAATAGTAGCATGAACTGCTCCCTCTGTTCACTTTTACTTGTCATTATATTAAAAATAATTTTTTACTTTTACTTGTCAAAACTTTTTCTTGATTAATTATCTTTCCAAATCATTTTTCAAGTCTTTTAAAACTATCTACCAATTAATATGGGTAAAATGGTCAATTATATAGTTCATTTATTAATTCTTAAGGGGTGCGCAAAGTCAAAAGTGGATAAGTAAAAGTGAACGGAGGGAGTAAATCAAACAACATTTTGGAAAAACGCGCTATAAGGGTCCATACTAATGGTGGAGCTGTTAGATGCCTGGATAATATTAGGTAACAAGAAAAAAAAATTCTCGACATTTATTTGTCCATCAATGGCTCCCATATATAGCGAGACCTCGTATGTAATTGCATTAGTAATTTCTGCTGTGAAGTTTCGGTGCCACAAAGTCAATTGTTCAGCACTAGGGATAGAGATCCTTCTTGATCACATAGTTAAACAGATCGACTTGACATCAACGGTCTCATTGTTAGGAATTATTACTAAATATGGACTAACATTAACTTGACTATAGTGATTTATAAAGTGGGCTAAATAAATATAATTGGTGGAAATGACTTGCGCCGCTTATCTATTGAGTTTGTTGTTAGGCCTAAATCACTTCATGTATTGGTGTGTACTGACAGTAGTGTAGATCCTGTTGATGTAGATCTAATGAAACTCGTTATGGGGAGACCGATTAGACCAAGACTTGATACCTATAAATATATGAGTAGGTTCCCCCTCATCTCCTCATCTGTAGGCAACCACCCCGATACTTTCAATTGTAGGAGAAGGAATAAGAGGAAGACGTAACCAATCATTCCATACGTTTGGAATGCGCTTTTAAATTGATGAGCAAGACAACTTAATAGGTACGCGCCTTAATCTCATCGTTATAGTGTTCTTGTTCTATGGAATAATCCTAGCTAGGGCTGTTATAAATTAAATTAAACTCATGACTTCGATGGGAATAGGAACTTCTTTTATAAGAGAGAAATTCCAGAGATTAGCCTACGTTCGATTTAAGACTTTATTTGTCCACAAGGCTCGATTGCATTACGTGCATCCAGTTCTCACATTACGTGCTATGCTTTTACTACTGATCATTAGGCACGCTAGGCTCTTACTGCTAAACTAAAGCCTTTGTTGCAGGAAATTTGAACTAATTGTGCACTACATTTTGTCCTTTTGATCACCATAAAATGTTCGGGTATAGCAGAAAAATGTATCTGAAGTGGCTAACATGATATATTTATGAAATAATGCAAGTTTGAAAGAGCACGCCGTTTTGCTACCCCCACAATTTCGTGACAAAAACGAAAACGAAATTGTCAAAATCTATGAGATAAGATTGTGATGACGCTGTAACAAAGATGTATCGTAGTTAAACTATAAAAAAGTTAGCAGCCCACAATAATATCCATTCAACAAATTAGTTGTCTGCTACTGGACTTGGTCTCCAGTCGAGAAATCATATGATTTCTGACCAATTTACCTACACAGCCTCCTTCAAGGATAATTTTTCTATAGATCACCACCAACCCCCATCCCCACCTCCCACTCCCATCAAATTCCCCTTCGCCTAGTCAATATTGTTAGAGTTTAAGTTATATATATATTATTAGTACTGTAATATTTTTTATACTTATGCAAAAGATATCCACAAGTAACTAAATCTCCATAATGTTAAGGCAGGCTACATACTCTAGAAGGTAAAGATGATCAGATGGGGTAAAATTTCTTATGCTAACAATATATAACTAAAACTGATAATTTTATCGTTCCTTATTTGAAAAGTATTCTACACGTACAGGTATTCCAGTACAAGCTTCTGAGCTGGCCCAAACACATTTCAACGGAGAACGAAATGTGTGACTTTTCGTTTTTAAGTGATCCTTTTGGAATTCACTTACGTGTAGTATACTATATGTTTACTAGTAGATGACACATTATTCTACGGTAGCCATGTGTAACGATCAATTCACATTTGACAAAATTTTAAGATACTACTTGTAATCATCTTTTTCAATCTTAGCAATTTTTATTTTTAATTTCAACTAATGCAAATTAAATAAATGATCTAACCATATTATCCCAGTAAACGTTAAATTTGATAGAGCGAAGGGAATAAAACAGGAAAAGCGTAAAAAATAAATCCTAATTAATTCTTTATTTCAACTGTATATGGAACTAGTGAATTTGGCACATGCGAAAGGTTGAGCTGGAACTAGAATTTTGAATTTGTGAGTTCAAGATTTTAAAAAGCGCAACTTATTTATATATATTAAATGAATTTCTTAATATAAATATAAAATTTGGACCAAAATTAATGGATTCTACAAACTCGTAAGCAGTACCGTATCTCCTACCCATAAATTAGAAGGGGTGGTACTTATTATTTTTCTAGAGTAGGAGCCTGTTTGGATGGGCTTATGTCTATAAAGCATCGTACTTAAGCCTAAAAAATAAGTTGGGGTAGTCTAACTTATTTTTTTGGCTTATAAACCGAAAAAAATGTTTTATATTCGCTTTAGATAAGCTAAGTCAAATACCCAATTATTTTTTTGAGCTTATTTTAAGACAAAAATGACTTTAAACCGACTAAACAAACACTCAAAAAGCTCAAAAACAAATTTTAAGCGAACTTATGTCAATCCAAACGGGCTCTAGATCGAGTTCCGAGTGGTAATTGCAAGGGACCTACGTGGGCCAAAATCTTACCGAATTTAGGAATCCTCAAAGAATATACTCACAGGAGCTCATTTGGAAGATGGGACAAGACAAAATAGGGTAATTATTAGTTTGAAGGATGAGATAATTTAGACAGATAATGACCTTTGGATATATTTCATTGAAATCACATTTGAGTTTTTTTTTTTTTTTTCATTTTATTATAAACTTCACCAACTTATAATAGAAATGCATGTCACTCTCTCAAATGTTTGCTCATAAATTTATCACTATCCATTATAACATAGGCATGTGTGCGGAATTATTTATTTATTAATTGAGATTGTACGTCATAATATAGATTTTTTCCAATATTATGATGATAGCATGATTAAAAACACAAGATTTTACCATCTTAATGAGCCTTAATCAATTCATCATGAGTTAAGTATTATTTATATGTACTCATATAAAAATTCCTAGTACAGTAATGTATAGATATCCCCGTCTTTCGCTTTCTTCAATCTTGTTTTTGTTTATTGAATTGAAGCAGCAATTTATAAAGCAATTATGTGGCAAAATGCATATGGGTTCCAACAATTTCCCGCGTCAAATCATATGATTAGCACAATCACATGGCTTGTACACTTTGTTTTTGGCGTGAAAAATGGACAACGTTTTCACCTTTATTTGAAAAGATTTCTCTAATTTGACTATAGTTCTTTATCTAGTTTAATGCTTCGCCACGTTTTAAGGAGCACAACCGTCAATTTTTTTTTTAATCTGGATTCTGTCCAGTTATAAATCTTGTTACACTGTTCATCTCTTTCTCTTAATATTTGCTCTTAATAACTCTTTTCTTTAACCACACCCTGGACATGGCCAAACAGTTCGTCCTCATCATCTTTGGATATTTTTAATGGCCTCTTAAAACCTAGGAATTTACAGGTTAATCCATCGAGTTTATTAATAAATTAAGAGAATAACCATATACTAAGAGTAATAGATTCATAATAACAAAAATTACTCAAACATAGATATATTTCATAGGTTTTTACAACAAAATGAGTTAATAATATACATAACTGGGAGAGTTATACAGAAACATAGTTATAAAAACTTAAATGACTTAAAGATGTATATATATAGTCAGGGCCGGCTCAAGGCCAAAGCCACTAAGGCAGTGGCTTTGGGACCTATTTTTTATCAAGTTTTATGGCTAATTTGTTTAAAAAATTATTGTGACTTGAAGTACTTTTATGTAGTTTCTAAATATTAAAATTGTTTTTCAAAAAAGTTAAAATTATATGTCCGAATTCATGATAAAAATAAGAAAATTTGACTTTCGAAATTTAAATTCTAAGTGCATCTACTTTTGCTGATCACGGGAAGGAAAAGAAGAAGAAGAAGAAGAAGACCAACACTAGTTCTACTCATGTTAGAATCTGCATACGTCTTTACTTATCAAAATATTTACGTGGACGACATTAGCGTCTCCTCTTTCTTTTCTTTATATCTTTTCATTTTCAAGCTACTTTTACTGCTGATCATTAATTCATTATTCGAAAATCTACGACTTTCAAAAGCTATATGTTTCTGTTCATAATACACAGACTTCTAAGTAGTTCTAACAACCAACATGAATATTTATCATAATTATTTGTTTCACGTGCATTCATTTAATTTTCACATATAATAATTGACCAATCCAGTCCAATTTGTACAAATATGAATCATGAGGTTGTTTTCTTTTCATTTCTTGTTCAATTTGATGCTACCATTCATGATCAAATGTGAAAATATTCAAATTAAACATACGTAACAAAGGAATATATAACACTTGTTTAAATAGTGTAAGTGCTATACCTTGATAGTGTAATGTTTTTTTTACATTACTTGATCACTTAAAAGATATTTCTAATTCTTTAAAATGTGAAATTTGTATTCTTAACAAATAAGACAGGTTACATAACCAAAGGCGACATTATAATTAAACTTTATTTATTTGTGTATATAGAGATTATATCTAGTTTATACAACACGTGTTTCCACACATAATAACGTCGGGCTCATGACGGGACAGCTAGGCTAGCAGCTCCATAATCCCACTGTGATGTTGCAAATTTAAATTTGTCACAACAATTGTCCACAATAAACCCTTGACAATCCATTAATTAACTGTATGAAAAGATATTATATGTGGTCCATTAGGTTAGTTGTTAGGGAACCAAAAATGAAACAGAAGAGTAAAAGAGATAATTGTACTGAAGAAAGTGAGAAATGACTACATGATGAGGCATCTCTAATGGAACAAATCTTGCCTTTGATCTTTTCCTTATGTAGTTAATTAATACGATCGAAAAGCATTATTCGCATTGTTTTTTCAAATGGATTTAAATTCTATTATCCTATTATGCAATTTAACATGTTCAGGAGCGAAGCTATAGCTTCGCATAACTCAATAATTTTGACCCAAACTTTACATTTATATTTAAAAATGCATTTAATCTGTATAAATAATTGTCAAAAATCCAATAAATTTTATTTTCTAAAATACAGAATACACAAGCTCAAAACCCTACTCTGCCTCTGAACATATTATAACAAGTTATTTATTACTTATTTTTTAGATTACCAATCAATACTAGTATTAAATCTTATTTGCATTAGTACTTTTTAAGTGAACTAATTTTGTAAACATTCTTTAAACCGTCGATACATAAAATTTAAAACTTTTATCAAATAGACTTTGAATTGGTTCATTCTTTGACTATTGTGCTATCCTAGAGAGATATGAAATTTGTGCCGACATATATGCTAGTAAAACTTAGTAAACTCTTTTTATCTTCTTTCATTAGGTGAATTTGAAACTTCAAGTACGCACTTCCAAGAACTTGAAAATAAGTGAAAATAAAATCTAATCATAAAGTATTTTATTTAAACTTTCACTATCTTCAGAAGAAGATGTTTTTGTCATTTATGTGAGAGGTAATCTTACCACTGAATTTCATTTTCACTGGTTGACAGAGCAGAAGAAAATTCATGAACTTTGAAGTAGCTGTCGTTGACATTGACCTCTTTGTATTTTCCAATTTGTCCAAGCTGTCCTCGTACGTCTGGAAACCTTGAGCTTTCCATCCATGTATTTTTTTTGTTTTTTTAGCACCTTGAACGTCGTATTAGTATTTTATACGCATAGACAGATGCATGATTTAATTCAATCTATAAGGTTTTTAGCAGCAAAGTCATTATGTTTTTGAAGCTATGGGTCCATCTAATATTTATTACAATTTTGTGAATTTTTACACATATATTAATGTTTCGTTTCGGATGTGCTAAATTTAACTGAAACCGATAATATAAAGCTGCATCAGCCTCTGTTAATAGTTCATACACACTTATTAGTTATTAGGAGAGAGGGCATATTTATTTGAGGGCATTTATGATCGTTGTACCATATTTTTAGATTTAAATTCCTTCTCTATATTGAATGGGTGGAAATAGAACGATAGTCTATAACGAGTTTGAGAACTTTTAGCTAGATATTGAGAAGTGGAGTAAAATAATACTATAGTATAACTTAAAAGATGGGAATTAATTGCTCGAGTGATATATTATCTTGTATTACTTACAGATTTCATCAATATTCTCTTTTTTACTTTTACGATTATGTTTAGGTGGAAAAATAAAATAAATAGGAACGCGTATTTGAGGGACGGATCTATGATAATACTCCATAAGTGTTGCTAAAACTAAAGGCAAAATACATCAAAACCCCCCTGAACTATACCCGAAAAGTCGATATCACACCTAAACTATACGGGCGACCTATTACACACCTGAACATCTAAAAAGTGATATTAATACCACCCGACATTGCCGATGTGGCACAAATTATAAAAATAATTGAAAAATAAGCGCGTTTTAATTAAAATTTATTTATTATTTTCTTTTTTTAATTACAAAATATATATTTTTATAATCCCCACCCACCCTATCCCCACCCTTCCACCCGACCCAACCCTCTTCTTCTTCATCCCCAACCTATGCCACCCTCATCTTCTTCATCCCCCAACCCAACCCGCCAGCCCCCACTCCATCTTCATGCCCCTCCCCCTTCTCTTCATCCCCCCGTTTTTTTTTATTTTTATTATCTCTCTCTCCCTCCGGCTCATGCCACCACGCCGCCGCCCCATCGTGGTGTTTTTTTTTTTTTTTTTGAAATTCTTTGAAGGGCGATTCGTGCAACCCTTCTTCGATCCATTTGAAGGGCTCAGTGCAATTTCTTCATTGTTGTTAAACAACGAAGAAAATTTTCCATTTGAAGAGCAGTGCGTGCAATGAAAATTTCCCATTTGAAGCAGTTCGTGCAATATCTTCATTGTTGTTAAAAGTTCATTTCGAAGGGCAATTCGTGCAATTTCTTCATTGTAGTTACGCATTGTTTCTTAATCTTGGATAAATTTGAGTGTAAGTGGAACGAAAATACTTCTGGATTTGTTCAATTCTGGTGAAATGGAGAAAAGAAGACGAAGGATTTTGGGAGCGTTAGAGGAGAAGAAGTCGTGGTGGTGGTGGAATGGGGATGGAGGAAATGAAGATGAAAAAGAAGGCGGGGGGTCTGTGCAATGGAGATGAAGTGAAAAGGGAAAACTTTTTAAAAAACTTCATCTCCATGGGAGATGAAGTGAAGAAACAAACAGGGGAAGGCACAGTGAAGAAGACACAATGAAAAGGGAAAAAAGTTTTTTAAAACGTGGGGCACAAATAAATAAGTAAGAGAAAAAAGCAAATAACGTGTTGCGACGTGTGTTGACGTGTCGCGCGCGTGTGAAACACTCCTCCACACATGAGACTGGTTAAATGTCCACGAGGGGGTAAATAATATCACTTTTTTATATTTCAGGTGTGTAATAGGTCGTCCGTATAGTTTAGGTGTGATATCGACTTTTCGTGTATAGTTCAGGGGGGTTTTGATGTATTTTGCCCTAAACTAAACGAAAACTGTCATAGTCTAATCGCCACGTCTTTTTCTAGATAGTGTTTGAATTTTTCAGTGACTGACATATACTTTTTTATCTGATGGTCCACCAAGGGACCCGACACAAACTCCAACGTTGTGTATTCACACAACCCCCACACCCCGCCCCCTTCCGGCGGCTCCCAACCCAACATTACTTTTTTTTTTTTCTTTCCTCGAATGTAATTTGCTACTTTTAGCTTCCGTTTGATCATAAGTTTTTTCTTTCACTTTTATTTTCGGAAATATTTTGAAAACATTGTTTGGTTATAAAAAGTGAGCATTTTAGGCGGTTTTTGAAGATGATTTTTCAAATTTCAAAAGTGGTTTAGATGAGTTTTTCAAGTTTCTACTCACAAAATTTCAATTTCTTCTCAAGTAAAATGAATATTGTCAAAATACAATTTCAATTTTCAAAAATGATTTTTCATCTCATTTTCATTTTTTTTTCAAGTTTTAACCTAATAAATGTCCAAACGCTAGCTTATTCGTTACTCGGTAACTTCTTCTTTAAGGAAAAAAAAAAGACTTCTAACAACGAAACTACTTCAATAACTACGAAAGAAAAATTTCTATATCATGCCCGCCTCGCTCATTATTTCTTTGAAAATTAGCTTATTGGTTGTTATTGAAGAAATGAAACTAATTGAACATTAGTTTATTAGATGAAAGTCGTTAAATATTAAAATAAAAAATTATTTTCTTGCACATTAATAATCAAACACTTATAGAGCGTGGACAACATAGTACGAAAGGACAACACTAAATAAATTAGTGTGGACAACATAGTACGAAGGGACAACACTAAATAAATTAACACCTAACTTACTTTTATATGTTAGCTAGCTCATGAGGTGAGAGTTATGCTAGTTATACAAGGAGAAAACAATTTATAGTTCACAATTTACCGTCTTAATATAGTTATACGAAGACTATAGTTGGTCTTTCTAACTGGAAGCACCAAAGACCATGTCATTTATACGAAGACGCTCTTTTTTTTTTTTTTTTTGATTAAGAACGTTTTTATTTATTCTAATTAGCTGTTTCAAGACTAAACAAACACCGGACATCTGGAAGGGAGGAGAAAGTAAATGTAGGACAAGAAAAAAAAAAGTTGTTCGAACGTATTAGAAGAGATCAATTCACAGTGGCAGGTCAGGAGAACTTTTTAATGTACATTCCTGTATTGCAATATCGAGATTGCTAATTTGATGTATGGATTCGAAATATAAGAGTGTGACGTTTCTAATAGAGGGCAGGCCATTGAGTAAGAGTCAAAAAGGATTAGCAGATTTTTAGAGTAGAAATCTTCTGAAGATGTGCACACTTTAGATGAATCCACATTAAAGTAGGAGAGAAAAGTGATGAGCTTTATAAAGCATAGTCTAAGTTCTCTCTAGCTCTCACAATTTTGAGAGTTCAAAAATACTGCATTTGCGAGAGTGGTAACTGAAGCTTACGTGGTGAAACATAACCGTTAAACTAGGAAATTAAATAAGTCTGTTTTATGCGCACAATACGGGTCATGGTACGCACGCTTTTAAGATTAGATATGACGTAGCTCGAAAGATAAATCCGTGCAGACATAAGTCCAAAACGAACAATATACGCGATGGACTTAGATCGTGACAAAGAGTCGACAAGGAATTCTTATCACGCGGGGATAAAATTTGCGGGTCCAATTTGTATTGTAATTTTTCCCACTTCGTTGGTACTAGTTACTATATTTTAATCAAGATTCTTTTTTGATATTCAAGTCGGTAAGATTTGTAGCAAAAACTCGTGGGTCTTTTACTCTTTTTTCCGTTTTTCTTCATCCCACTTGGTTTGGCGACATGACAAGAAAGCAACATCAAACACCCCCGTCCCCCCGGCCCCTCCACCAAAAAAAAAAAAAAAGGGAAGGGTAGGAAAAATGGAGCGAGTGGACTCCGTTAATCCATAAGGCTATCTTGAAATAACTACTACTACTAAGTAATTGTCAACCATTTAATCACATCGTATATAGTAACTTAATTTCAATTAATTGGATATATAGGTGTATTGTGATTGAGACGGCACGAAAAAACATCTTTCTTCATTTATCTCACTACAAGAAAATGACAAATTTGTGATGGACAAATCCGTCCATCACAAATCATGATCATGTAATGATCGGCCAAAAATGGGACGTCCCAAAACCTCTAGTCATAAACTCACTGTGACAGATTAAAGTTCCGTCACAAATTTTTGTGACAGCATTGTGACAGACCTGTCCGTGACAATATAGAGCCCTGTATTTGGCTAAAATCCGTCACAAAATAGAGAAATGATTTTTGACGATTGTTAAAGTGACAAAATAGTGACAAAATTGTTTCCGTGATAAACTTTTAAATTTAGTCACCTATTTGTGACGGATTATTTTGTCACAAATTAATTGTGACACAATATTTTGTCACAAATTTACTCTTGCAGCCATATTAGTGACAGATTTAGGATAAATTATGACAAACTAAATGTTATATCCCGCATTTTTGTACATTGGGACAATCCGGATTAATTATGATAAATTAAGGACAAAACTATTCCGGGATACAAAGTCGGGATTTTTGACCTCCGATTTTATTTTGAGACATAAGTCGTTAACGAATTTGTTGGTATGGAATAATTTAGGAAAATTTACCAAAAGTGATATATTTGGAAGATGAAAATCATGCAAATAAGGCCCTTTGGCCGTGTGACTATAGAGAGGTCCCACACATTTTCAGGCCAATTTAAATCGTCCAACATACGGCGGGCAAGGACACTGGGGCAACTTATATAATAGCATAGATGAATTCTAAGTCATCTTTATCATTCCATACACTTAGAAAAAAGAAGACCAAGAAGTTGAGAGCAAGGCTCTCGGCCAAGCCACCTCAAAAACCAAGTCCAAATTGAACCATTCCAAAAATATTTTGTTGATGCAAATCCACTAATTTGAGGTCCTAAGTAGCGTGGAAGTGTTGTTTGGGTCATCAAACCATCCGTTGTGTAGATCGCAAACCCTAGCTTACTTGTGAAGTTGAAGAAGGAAGGTAAGAATTAATCATGTTTTATGTGTTATGAATGTTGTATGCATGTTGTAGTATGTTAAAATGAAGGAAATTCATGAATTATGATATCTTTCGGAATGGAGGTTGTGAATGTGGTGCCTAGCCGTGTAAGTGTGTGTGTGTGTGTTGTGTTGTGTTGAAGCAATGAATTAAAGCCTAGTTAGCATGCTATGATCATTGTAGGGTGAAGAAATGGATGAGAATCATCAATATGTATATATGTTGTGTTGGCTGAAAATGGGTCATGTTATGTGACAAAGAACGCATTAATGTCGCTTAGTGTTTTAATGGTTGTCGCAATGAATTCTATGTTGGAAATGAGCTTTTAACGACTCAAAATTGATGTTGTAATTGTAGGGGCTGAATTGGAGAATCATGTGTATTTAATGTAATTTTTATGTTTAAGAGAATGGCATTGTTAGAGTGTAAATTGTTGGTGCAAATCACGATTGGAAGTGAGGAATGGGTTATAGTGAGGCTCTCGGATTTGGGACAGTTTTTGGGCAAATTGGAGCCTTGTTGGATTGTTGGAAATATTGTATGAATTGTTTGAAATGTTCTTAAATGATGTTAGTATGGATTCGGGTTGGTAATTGAATGTATAAGCGTTGATGTTGGCTTAAATGTAAGCCGTTGAATCGAAAGTATTGAATGTTTTCGAATGATGTTAAAGAGAGTTACTAATGTTATATTGCCTTTCGGATTGATTATTGATGTTGCTAGGTTGGTTGTTGTTGTGGTTGTTGTTGATTTTGCCGAGTTAAAATTCTCGGGTGGCCTATTTACGTGGGGAAATGCGCCCAAATTTCGAGAATTAAGGGCTAAATTGGAATTAAATGCCCAAAATGTCTATAGCTAATATTTGACATATTATGACTTGTTTGTAGACCTTGGGGAGCCCGAGGCGTAGGTCGTGATTAGCTTGAGTTTGGAGTAGCTTTGGAAGCGTTTGAGGTATGTAAAGCGCAACCCTTCCTTCTTTTGGCATGCCTTAGTCTTAAATAGGCTATGATACGAGCCTCGAGGAGATTCCACTCTCGCGATCCGACCATGTCTGTGATTATTATTTGTTTCTTGGTATTTGTATGCATGATATGATGAAATATTGGTCCCTATGTCTTTTGTATGACTAAGTTTCAATGGTTGCGTATAAAAAGTTGGTTTTTTAAAAGAGTTTGTTCCTAAACGATTCGAAAACTACGAAAGTCCGTAACTTTCGGAACGGAAATAGGATCGCCTCGATGTGCTCAAAAATGATTCCATGACGTATGATAACTATGTTTTCCATAGGCGGGCCCGGCTCGGGTCAACACCCGTTCGTGGGACCCGCGACTTTCCTTTATGTACTTCTGACGACTTTTGAAAGAATATGATACGATCATGATCCCGATTTCAAGTACGATCAGTTTGCTTACCTTTTGAGTTTATGATAATGATCTCACGCATATGATTTTGTTACATAACTATGGTTTCGAAATTCGGGTTGATATGTTCGAGTGGTATTCGAAAGAAAATTCGATTTGACTATTGTCTTGGTTTTGAAATAATAATTCGCTTCGACTATTATATCGAGTCTGTAATGACGACTATGTTCTTGTCTTCCACAAGCTATGTTATGCGATCTTGACACGTACCTACAATTTCTAAAGTACGACTTGATATGTTCTCGAATGATTTTCGGAAGAAACTTGATTTAACTGTTAATTAGCTTTAAAATGAGATTTCGATTGACTATGTTGTTGAGCTCCGTGATGATGATCTGTGTATATGGTTCCTCACTACTACTTTCGTGTGCACTATGTCGTATTCCGAAGTATGACGTCTATTCCGAAATATGATGTGATATGAAGTTTGATATGATATGTGATAACGGGATGATATGACGATTCTATACACCGAGTCCCTCACTGAGGGCGGGACACGTTATGTATATGATGATATGATGATGACATGATTCTATACACCGAGTCCCCTCACTGCTAGTGGCCGGGACACGCCACACCGAGTCCCCTGCGAGGGCGGGACACGTCGCATACCGAGTCCTCCGTTAGAGGCCGGGACACGCATATATGTATGTATATATGGGATGATGATATGATCTTACTTACCGAGTCTCTCGTTAGAGGGCCGGGACACGTTATATGTATACGCGTGCGCGGAATGATTGTACGGCGGGATATGACATGGACATGTATGATTTATGTTTCGGAGGTAAGTTTTGTGGTTTCTGGGTACTGTATTCATGTTTTCTACTCCTTATATAAAGTACGACTCTGCCTACTGTATTTCATGCTTTACATGCTCGGCACATATTCCGCACGACCCCCTTTCTTCGGGCTGCGTTTCATGCCCGCGGTACGGACGCACGGTTCGGTGATCCGCCGCCCTAGGACACCCATTCTGGTTTGGAGTGCTCTCTTTATTCGGAGCCCCACATTTTGGTATATACTCGTCCGTTGTATATGTATGAGTTTGTTCAGGGGTACGGCGGGGCCCTGTCCCGTCATATGATTCTGTTGGTCTGTTTAGAGGTCTGTAGACGTATATGTGGGTTAGGCCTATCCTGTACGGTGTGTGTTTGTATGTTGTATGTTCCGGGGCGATCCTATTGTGGGTAGCGGCTGTGTCGCTTGCATTTGTATATGTTTTGGGGCCGATGCGCCATTTGATAGCCTTTCCGGCTTCTGATATATATATATATGTTTGCATTTGAGACAGCGTCTGACATTGGTATGTGTATAAGCTATCTGTTTGTGATTCGGATTTGATGAATGTGTTTGGGTGCCCAGCTCGGGCACTAGTCACGGCCTACGGGGTTGGGTCGTGACACTAAATCCGTCACAAATTTAATTTAAACTTTTAGATTTAATTAATAATAACTACGCAATATTTGTGAGTTTTATAATATTGTTCAATATATATAGTAAATTCGCTAAAAGCATAAAATTTAATCACCAAAACATAATATTAAATTAATAATACAAAAGCATGAAGGTAAAATATGCTAAAACCCAACTTCAATAAGCAAAAGTCTACAAATATTTAAAAACTTACGAAGCATCCAATTGCGAAAGTCTAACAACACTAAAAACAACACTTAGAGAATCCAAGTAACTAAAGTCTGAAAATGTTAAAACACTTAAGCATTTGGTAAGTCTAACAACATTAAAAACAACACTTAAAGAATCCAAGTAATTAAAGTATGAAAATGTTAAACACTTCAGCATTTGAAGAGCAGGATCACGCATCATGAGCGAGAAGATAACGCCATCTCGCTCATCATACGGGTCCATCGCTCCTCCATAGACTTAAACCGATCATCACTTTGTTGCCTCAAAAGCAAGACCTCCCGCGCTACGCGTTGTTGCGCCTCCGCCTCTACACGCTCTTGAAGAATCCTCTCTTGATTTTCTCTCATACGCAACATCTCTTCCTCAAGCAGTTTGATGCGCTCTTGAGCAATACGATCAGTCACCGCAGATAAATTGCGTGAAGTGGTAGAATTTTGGTCTTCGTACATAGTCAAACCTTGAGATTCCAATCCATACACACGTCGTTTTTTCTCTCCACCCACGACATCCAAGTACAGGCGATTTACATCGAGTTCTAGCACTTCTTGCGACCCATCTGATGAGCTCGAAATAGCAGCAGCCACCACAGCCTCCATTTTATCCTGAAAATCCCCAAATAATCAGTCACTAGAGACCCAAGCTTTCCACAAATATATACAGTTAATACGGCTCAGCTCGTAAAGATAAATCCTTAATCAGCAACTAAAGATTATATTCCTGCTCAATTTATGAAAGATACAACCTCCACAATGCCGGAAAACAAAAGCCTTCAATAGGTAATTACTATTTACAAATTAAACGCATTGCAATTCTCATTATCAATCAACACAACCAAAAACAAATAAAGCCTCAGTCCCAAACAAGTTCAGTCGGTTAATGTTTTTCATTAAACATTACCTCGTAATTTCCTAACCCAAGTGAGTTTTGAACTACCACAACAAGAAATTGAAATACATGGGATCTAAACCTAGATAAAAATTTAAAAACTCAATTCCATTTCTTTTCAAACAAACCCCATAGTTGAACATCTAAGACAATGCATAATAATCTGCTAATGATCAACTTCTAAATACTACTTTAATCAAACGGTAACATGCGATTGCACCAAATGCGGACCTTGCGTAATGAAATGAAACAACACAACCAACAAATACCGTAGAAGAAGATCAAGACTTGTATGAGCTTGCATTTTTTTCGATATACACCTCACTAAGAGGGAACTCTAGAGCATAGCTAATGACTTAAAAGCGATCAGTAGATAAATGTAACCCGTCGTAAGAGATTACAAGGAACTAAAAAAGCTGTTCTAATGGATCATGAAGTATAGAAAGAACATTTTTATATGATATAACTAAATGAGCTCATTATAAAGAAAGCGAAATATCTCTTTATATAGGTAAAGGCTCGGACTTCAAACGACTTTACAAATTAAAGTTAATTTAAAAATGGATCTTATCTTTCACCATGAATCAAAGCGACTTAAAGGAGAGACCTAAATGCATACACTATATTGGAGGTGGACATCTCACAATACAAAGACTTCCGGTTACGAGTTTTGACTTTTCGGTAGATACCAACTCAATCAACATTAAAGGAGATGAATTATAGGAAAGTCATTTCATGAAATCCTAACATCTTAAATCCACGCTAAGGCTTAAACTAGCCTAAAATAGTCTAGGACATACAAAGTACTTTATATGATGACACCGGCCCTAAAACCGAACATAATCCGGGTGTGTAAACCAAAGGATAATCTTCTAGAAAGAGTCTTAACATAAACTCAACACGGTAGGTATAAAAAGGCATTGCCATCGGTGAAAGGCACACCCCCACCCTTAACGTACTTGCTCTATTTAGTAGATGCGCCAATAGATGCGGATGGATTAAAGATGCTTGGAAAAGATAATAATTGCATTTTCTTATACCTCGACCCACTTGGAAGAGATCTATCGAGATTTTTCTAGCTACTAGACTATTGCCATAACATACAAACATTTCATTAAACTTAAAATTTCTTAAGATTTTTCCATCTAATGTAGAATTTCATACCATACCATATAACATTTCCCTAGCTAAAGAAAGGGTTCGAGAGAGCACGATGGATATTCTTGCATTAACTCTAAGACTTTCAAAACAATAACATAAATAGATTTGCTCGAAGTAATACTATTGTGTTCTTAAAGCAACAGTAATTGTATCTTCTATCACAGGATAAACTCGAAATAACAAACTGATTCTCCAGCAAACAATAACTAGCAAGAGAAGTCATATATTATAGTAGGTTGAAGTATAAGCAAATGCAAATGCAATAGATACGATTTAGTAATCTCTACAACAAACAACTCTGAAAATAAAGTATTACAAAGAAACTTACATTAATGCTCTTAGACTTGGTGTCAACAAAGCTGCCATCCTTTCTTTTGTGCAGCTTTTGAAATACATCCCATGAATTTGCTGGACGACGTAGTTCTAGTGACTGAAAAATAAAGTTTAATTTTGAAGTAGAAATAAGGTTAGAGAATTACTCTATTAACATGTTAAATTCGATACCAATTTTATAGTATGCTCACTTTGTTGACCTAGAACCACCGGTATGCTTACTTGGACCGGTGCTGGACCGCGGCTTCAACTGTCGGTCCCGAGTGGCGATACGAGATTTGTCCGGCCAACTTCTCCGATGCCCGATATATCTTCCGGCTATCCCATACATCTTGTGGAACAAAAGTAGGCACAGGACCTTTTCGCCAAAGGTACGGTTTCTTAGAGTATAAGATGGATGCCACTTTACCCCAGGTGTGTTCCATTATGACATTCTCGGAAGGGTTCAACTGATATAATTTCTGGAAAAAAAATTGATTAGTTACATAAACACATATGGACATACCAAAAAATTAGTTATAAGTTTTTAAAAATAAAGCAAGACTTACCATAAATTCATGCCAATAGAATTTACGAGTGGATGGACTGACATCCTTCCATGAGTAACCAGTAGCATCTTGTCGTTCCTTGAATGTTTACGTGATGGTCTTCGAGTTAGAATGACCATTAGGAACGAACCTAAAACAAAATAGAAAATAAATAAATAACACGTTTCATGATATTTATATTTTAAGAAGTTAAACCATTTATACGAAATATATTTTCTTACCTTTCCCCCTTGTGATATGACCAACGGAAACTAGATCTCGATGAGCGGTAGTAGACCCGATAGAGACATACGAAGTACTAGAAGTACAAGGAAGCGATGGTGGCAAATCACTCATATTCTTAAATGCCGATTACCTATGTCTTGCACAACTTTGAGTAAAAACAAAATAGGTCATTAAATAATTCGAAACATGATAAAGCTTAACAATTGCAACAAATTAGTTCCTGAAAAATAAAGCAACGAGATCTCAAATTATATTAGTCCATTTCTACAGTAATAATAGCTTAACTTACTGACCAAACTCATGAAACAGTAGATTCAAAACTAGATTCATCAAAAAACACAAACTATTAAAACTTCACGTGACATTAATTTATTCACTTTCTTCTTCCCCTTCCTCATCATCCTCATCATCATCCTCATCTTCCTCATCGTCGTCATCCTCCTCCTCCTCTTCCTCCTCCTCCTCCTCCTCCTCCATGTCAATGAGCACACCATTTGGACTATTTAGCGTATGAGGTGTCTCGTCTACATTAATATCAATTTCATGCACTTGACTATCATCCTCTTGGTTGGATCGTTCGGTGTATGAGATTGTTCTGCTGTGTTTGGAACTTCTACAACAGAGCGTGCCTTTATCTTGCAAACAACTAACCATTCATTCACTGTCCTCTTCAGAGTAGGATAGGTTTCAAGATACACTTGAGTAGCTTGCACAGCCATAATAAATGGTTCATATTTGTTAAAGGTCCTTCTTCCATTGCTTGACAAGGTTATCTTGTGGGTGTACTCTTGTACCATGTTTTGGTGTTGGATCGAACCAAGAACATTTAAATAACACGGTTCGCTTAAATGGTAATGCATGATATTCTAACTGCAAAATCTCTATCAACCGACCATAGTAAATGATATCGTTTGCACTGTGGCTAGAGCCTTTGATGCATAAACCACTATTCATTGTAGCTTTACTTGAACCGTGTTCTTCAGTGTGAAACCTGTAACCATTTACGACATATCCATTAAAAGGTTGAACTTTATGCAAAGGCCCTTCTGCAAGATCCTTCTGGAAAATTTCATATTTGAAGAACACACAGAGAAAAATACATCAATACTATTCCTAGAGCACATAAAAGAATCCTTCAATCGACAATAACAAAGAAGTTTTTCATAGGAGAAAGATGGATTTCATACCTGGGTGAGCTCACAAGAGTAACAATGAAGCAGGCAGAAGAGTTGAAGCAACAAATAACACAGTCGAACAAGTTTGAAGAAGTAATTAAAAGAAAATAGAAATGAATAAATCAATCCTGTATTAAATTCATAATAATTTTTCGTAAGTTCTGATAAAATTGTTCATCAAAGTACAACTAAGTCCAGAATCGTTAAGGATCTTCATATCTTAGATATCATTATCCAACTACACATCCAATCCTCGGTCATTACCCAACATTATAACAAAGAAAAAACTGAATTACGTCTAAGTTAATCGTTCAAGGATCTTCATATCCTAGACCTATTAAGTCTATATTATCCAACTACACAACATTATAAGAAAAAGATTTTGCAGTTTTAAAATGTTCTAAATTCATCAGCTTAGGCACGATGCTAACACTGGCCTGATCCTTCAGTAACGAATAAATAAGAAATGAACAAATCAACTCAATAAAAAAAAAATGATTTTGCAGCTTTAGAATGTTCTAATTTCATCGGTTTTAGGCACAATGCTAACGAAAACCGATCCTTCAGTGACGAAAACACAGAAATGAATAAATCAACTAAATAAGAACAAAAATCAGAGTACAACTAAGTCCAGAATCATCAAGGATCTTCATATCCTAATATCTAATTTCATATATAGAGCAAATCCGCAATTTGAATCAATCACAAAAAATGTGATCAACTCGATCTATTTCAAATAGATTCATCACCAAAATTACACACTTCTACAAGAAATGAACAAAAGCAACACACATACAACAAACAAAATCACACATGAGCATTACCTGATATTCGCACGAGAGTGGAGAACCTCAAACTTTGAAATTGGTTTAGAAAAGGCTGATATCCGCCAAGATTCTGATTTCAAATGCATAAAAGAAATAAGCATTATAAGAGGAACAAAAATGGCACGTTTCTTAGCCTAAATTCAGCAGTGTTAAATTTGGCTAAAAATTTACGATCTCTCATCTATATTAAGATCAATCGTCATTCCAATTAAGATAAACAATTCCTGTAAATTATAGAGAATAAACACAACTAATCAACTAAACATGTGAATATTAAATGAGATACAGAGTATATAAAATTAAAATTGACAAAAAAAAATCAACAAATCGCGTAACACCTCAATCTCATATATATTAAAAATCAATTGTCATCCTGATACTAATAAATAATTCGCAGCTACAAAAATTCCTTAAGATAAACAATTTGTGCAAATTATAGAGAATAAACACAACAACATCTACAAAGCATATGAATACTAAATGCGATACAACTCAATTTGAGATTTCATTTGTCGATGCAACCTAGCTTCATTTTAAGTATATCAAACTAAAATTAAAACAAAATCAGCAAATCGCATAAACAACTCAATTTCATATATATTAACACTCTTCAATTCGATTAAGATAAACAATTTTTAGCCTATTATTTACCAATTTTTAGCCAAAATTTGCCTAAAATGAACCAAAAAACTAAAATGAACAACATGCATCGGTTTTTTAGCCTAAATTTAGCAGAAAACAACATCAGAACCAACAAGGAGCTAGGATTTAGGTCAATACGAACCAATTTACACACGTTTGACCAAAATATGACCATCAGAACTCATATTTTGTGCTTAAAGAAGATCAATATACGTAATTAAAGAGCACTCACTGATTTCAAATCTCAGATTTTGAAATTGTAGCATCAAGCAAAACAAAGACCTAATAACAAGCATTAAAAGAGGAGCAAAAATGGCAGAACCCTAAAATGAACCAAATCGGAGCACTCACTGATTTCAAATCTCAGATTTAGAAAACTTATTCATTGTTGAACTCGCCATTGTTATGTTGAATGGTAACTGAATAATCGCCATCATTAATTTGAAACCGCCATTGTTATGTTCAAATTGCCATCATTAATTTGAAATCTCCATTGTTATGTTGAAAGAGAAAGATGTAGATTTTTGTGGAAGTGAGAGTTTTGTGAGAGAAGATTCTGGAATAAAGGGGTTTGGGCCTTGGGGTGGGAAAATTAAAAGTGTTAGAAATATTTGGAGGCAAAACTAATAAGTTGTCTAATTTTGTTATTGTGACGGAAATAAATCTGTCACAGGTTAATATATTTATTAGTATTAATTATCTTTTTATTATATTTGTGACGGAATGTTCAATCTGTCACAATTTTTGTAACGGATTTGTGACAAATAGTTGTCATTTTTTCTCATCAGCCTTAATTTTGTGATGGAAATAGGTCCGTTACAAAAAATATATTTAAAATCTGTCACAAATCCGTTACTCTCAGAATTTTTATGAGAAAAAAAAGATTTGTAAAAATTTTTATTTAAGAAAGGTTGATCTGTCACAAACCCGTCAAAATTCTGTCACAATTTGTGACGGAATTGCTCCGTGTCAAACATTCCGTCACAATTTTGACATTTTCTTGTAGTGGCGCTGGTATTCCAGTATCTACCAGTTCAGGTCAAAAATCTCAGATTCAATTTAAATTGTAGTGTGTGTTTATAATTGACTTTTATGTTGATATTGTTAGAAGTTCCACATCGATTGTGGAGTTGATTATAACTGATATCCTTATATTATTTTGAACAATTTTCACTTTTGACTAGGTATTTTTTTAACTTTTAATATTTGATTGGCTAAAATGTTTGGATATTTTCTCTGAAAACCCAGTTTGTTAAACACACACAAAAAAAAAAAAAAAAAAAAAAACCTTTCCTAATAGAAAATGGGAAAACAAATCGTAAGTGTCATTTCATAGTGATTGTTTCAAACCCCATCCCCAACACTCCACGTACCCCACTCTTCCCCTCCCCCCCCCCCGTCTCCCGGCTATACACCCAACCCCTACAACAAGAAAATATAGAAATGACAATAAAAAAATTAATATTTGGTAACAACTTAATTTTATTGTTGGCAAATAAATTTTTTTATTGCCAAAGAATTTAATTTTGTTGCCATAATATTGATTATTATTGCAAAAATACTTTTGGCAACAACAAAAAGTTGTTGCGATAACGACTGTTGGGGAAAGTCATGCAGACAATTTTTTTTTTTGCCAAAAATACTTTTTGTAACAATAATCAATCTATGACAACAAAAAAAAAAAAAATTTGTTGCCTAATATATATTTTCTTGTAGTGCCCGGCAGTCCCACCACCCCTAAACTCCAACACCCTAACTCACCCACCCCCTCATTCCACTTCACCCTCCAACCCTACACACTCCACCTCCACATTTATAGTGTTTGTCCCAATTATATATATACATTTCTTTCCTACCAAACACATCCTTCATGAATTAGCTTTTGGGATTAAATAGTCGCAATGTTCATCTCTTAACAATATTTTCTATACAAGTTTTTCCATTACCTTATGGGTGCACACATTACTTAAACCTTATTTAGAAAATGTGAATCCGTACTGAAGAATGACAATATTGGTGATGACATGAATGTTAAATTGAGTTGTGGCTGGTAAATTGAAATTGTCAAAACAATGAGATAAGACAAGATGAGATGACATACTAAATATTCTGTACCCAGTTAAATTTTTCCAAATGAACAAATAGAAGCCCAGTACTTATTCAAACCTAATTAGTCTACTACTGGACTGGGTCTTTTAGTCAAGGACTCATATACTATAATTTGATAAGATCACCCACACCCAAGACCAAATACCCTTTACATAGTCAATAATTTTATCGTCCTTTTATTTCTTCTTTAGCTACTTCAGAAAGATTCATTGGCTAGTTGTGTTGGATGTGTAACATTTTATACTTTTCTGTTAGGATAGTCTAATAAAAAAGTACTTAGATCATGTTTGTAGTTGTTTTTATTTATAGGATTTTAAGCCGGCAAGCACTCATGTATTCTAAAGCAGCACGAAATGTGGGGCAGTTTCTATCATGGTTTTATGTTAAAAACTTATAAATACTCGGTACTTACGTAAGGAATAAGGATCATATTAATTTACCATGATTAAATTATCATTGAAGTTAGAATATACAGGACTTATAGGAGTGTGTGTATATATATATATATATATATATATATATATATATATTGCATTTATTGAATTGGTGCAAGTTTTTACCCTCTATCTTTTATCATAAACTAGAAACACAGAGTCCATTCACATCTGAAAATTTTGGGAGATCCTTATGGATATATATATATATATATATATATATATATATATATATATATACCAGCCACTTACAAAATCATATGCTGCTGCATGCATAAATAAGTAATATTTCCTCCGTTGAAATTTTTGTGATCTTATTTCTCTTTTAATCTTTTTAAAAGTTTGTTTCTCTTCTATATTTGAAAAAAATTAAGCCATCCCGTGTTCTTTTCATTTGTCAAAGAGGTAAATTATACCAAAATTCTTGTAATATAACACAGTTACAAATTTACTCTTGTACTTTGATGCCCAAACACTTATACCCTTTGCATTATACATTTTTGTTTAAAAAGGGGAACGGAAGAAGTTGTCTCCTTGTGAGTTGTGACTATAGGTCATGGGTTAGAGTTGTGAAACAACCATTAATGCTTGCATTAACTAAAGTAGGTTGTCTATATCATACTTTTTATGGTGCGGCTCTTTCTCGGACCCTGATAATGCGCGATACTATGTGCACCAAGCTGCCTTTTTTCATTTTTTATTTTTTCCAAAATTGCGTCATCCATGATTTAATAGGTAATACACCAAAAAAAAAAAAAAAAAAAAAAAACATGTCATTATGTTAAAGAAATGGATCGTGTGAATTTGATTAAATTGCCGCATAACACAAGAATAAATCGTGTGAATTTGATTAAATTGCCGCATAACACAAGAATAAATGACCTTGCATGTGTATCTAATCTAAGATAGAACTTGGGGAAAATGGAGAGAAGGGAAATGGAGAGGCAATCCGACGTTGAGGGATGGGCTCCTCTCCATTTCCTTCTCTCTATTTTCCCAAGTTCTATCTTAGATTAGAAATACGAATGAATTAGAATTAATGGCTAAGATTTTATTGACTAAAACAAGGCCCTAACTATGATTACATTATTAATAACTTATCCGTAAATATATATTAGAATATTTTTCTCTCTCTTCCTATTTACTTTTCCTACCCAGGTAAAATATCTTTTCTAATTTATCGATTATTTTTTGCCACTTAATTTTTTTCCCCTAATAGTACCCATTATTCAATTGGTGATATTTTCCATTTTTTTCAATTATGATGCTTACTAATTCACATAATATAAACCCATTATTGATTGGTAATTTTATATTTCACTGAAAGAGTTATGTATATTAGAAAAATATCACCATTAAAAAGTTATCATGATTGAAAAAAAAAAGATGAAATATTAAATATGAAGAGAGAGAAAGTATTTTAACATATTTATGGATAAGTTATTAATTATATAAACTATAGTTAGGGTTTTATTTTAATCAATTAAATCTTAATCATTAATTAACAACGTCTTGTGTCTAATCCCAGGTAAGCTGGAGAAAATGGAGAGAAGGGAAATGGAGAGGAGCCCAATCCCTGAATGTCAATCAATTGAAGGACCACTTGAAAATATAAATATCTTTACCCTATTGCAATAGTTCAATTCCTTACATGTGGCTTCAGCTCCACCGGACAGTACATGCTCATATCTATGGTCCACAAAACATAATAACTGAGAATTGAATGTAAATACATAGATCGTGCAATAGTTGTCTCATGTCTATCTTTTCCATTTTTTAATTTAGGCATTAAATTTGCAGAGAAATATTCAACAACCGTTGATTTGGACTTTAGACGTTGGTGTTTCTATGCAGAGAATATGATGCATTCACAGAGACAGCAGATATTTTTTGCTGACAAAAATGGCACAGTAATGCATTCTTCAAACTAGTCCATCTTATGACACTTGTACAACCTTGGAGCACCGCCCAAAAAACGTGGCGATGAGACTCTCACTATTTTCCGTTTAATTATACTTTTGCCCCCACTTATTTTCAAGTTTGTTCATTTGCTGCACCTCTGTCTCTTAAAGGCATATTTGACCTCATTAAGTAACGGTAGAAGTATGGTTGGGCCAAACTATTAATAAAAGGCAAACATCATGAATTTCACATATTTAAACGGTATTTTTTGCCCATTTCCCTTATTTCTATCGCATGTTCTTGGCCGGAGTTATAATCTATGTATAATATAAAGTTAGGCAATAAAAAAGTGAGGTGACACCTCTCTATCGCCAAAAAACACAATTATCTTTTTTGGCATTTTCCTTATTATTTCTCATTTATAAATGTGTTATATTAGATACATTTTAAATTTAATTACTTAACTTTTCCTTTTCCACCAGTAATAACTTATCTATTTATGTGAAATCATGGATAGAAAAAGCTTGAAACTGTCGAACATGATCTCGCACATTTATAATACCTTTTAATGCTCATTAAAAATATTAGTCTAGCTTCCCTTTAAACTTATCACACACAGCCAAACATCTTTAGTAAGCTATAGCCATTCCTTCGTTTTTCTTTTCGTTTTCGATTTCTTTGCACATTTTTGTTTATACACAAGTAATTTTGCTTTGAATATTTTTCAAAGATTCTTACATGTACTCAAATTCTTCCTTCACTTTTCTTTATTTTAATATTCATGATTATTAGTGACAAAAACAGGGATGCACATTGATAATTTGGTTCAACTTGATTTGACTATTTGAGTGCGGCGGAAGTTGATTGTTTACCTTGATGATGATATCCGGCTAACATGTTGAGTACAAATTCTGCCCAACCTTTTTCTCATAATTGGGTGTTGAATTTAAGTATATTTCGTAGAAATTAGATTTTATCAGGCAAGATTTTGTCTTTATATAATGATTGTTAGTTTTGCTTGTGGTGTCTTTTCGGACCATGTATCAACTGACAAGCAACAAAATAAATAATAATGTCTTCAAATGTTGAAAGTGTAAATAAAATATTTTTGAACATTGTATTATGATTTAGGGAAAAAGTTTGTAACATGAGTTTATTGTCTTCTGTTATTGTTTAGCCGTCCATGATACCAGATAGTTTTTCTCATTGCATGTGTGCCCAAGAGCTGAGGCTATTGTATTTTTAATTTACTTTTTCTCCGGATGGCAAAAAACAATTGTTAGTACACCTGTGAGCTGTTGGAAATTAGGATGTTCAATTTAACTTACAAATTGGAATTCAAACCACGCATAACATTGTTTTACCTCTTTTAATATTCAGCTCTTTGCTCGAAATAAAAAGCAAGTGATGTTTTGATTATAAATTCTATATGGTTGGATTATTACCTTTTGAAAGAAAAATTAGGGTAGCTTTAGTTCTGTAATATATATATATATATATTTTATATTAGAGTATTAGAAAAATATTTAATAAAAAAATGTATAACGGCGCGAAGCACAGATAAATTCACTAATATTTAAAATAGGTTCAGACAAATTTAGTAATTAAAACAAGCTGAATTGGTGACAAATTCAGATTTCATAAATTTTAAATTTGACTCCGCCTCCGTGCATATTTACATTATTTTGTTATCAAGTGAAATTGATTAAATTGCTACGTGAAACAAGAATAAATGACCTAGCATTTATTACCTGAACA
This sequence comes from Lycium ferocissimum, assembly GCF_029784015.1. Lineage (NCBI taxonomy): Eukaryota > Viridiplantae > Streptophyta > Magnoliopsida > Solanales > Solanaceae > Lycium > Lycium ferocissimum. The sequence continues at coordinate 42,981,409 of NC_081352.1, read as the reverse complement.
ATCAATTGGGGACCATCTTTTATGTCGTATGTAATGAAACATTGTGATAGTTATCACTATCTTGTTAGTTGGTACTTGCTACAAGTTTTGGACCTCTACTAGGCCTATACACAAATCGGTTCAATCCTAATTTTGGAATCGATTCGAAATAATTCGGGTAATTTAATTTGAATAATATAATTCGATTTCGATTTACAAATACAATTGTAAAATATTACGGTTTAACAGTTCGAATACGGTTGACTTTAATTATCAATCGAACGGACCCGAACAAACCGAATTTATATGCCACTAGTGACTAATATGACTAATACTCTATTAGTCTAATTATATATACACTTAATACTTAATAGTGAAGTAATATTTATTTAACTTCAGAAGTGGTGCAAATGAATGTCTGCAAGCACACCTTGCACTGGATATTTATGGCCTTCTTGTCGCTCAGTGACTTCCCTTTTGGTCTTTCATGCTTTTCGGCCGTTCTTAACCTCACAGTAGCCATTTTCGCTTTTGGCCATTGCCTCCACCCATGGTTTTGTTTGTTCTTTGATCTTAGCCTGTACAAATTAGAGTTTTTGTTTTTGTTTTTTTGAGGATGCAAATCGAGTTATTATGCTTGTTTCTTGCAAGTTTCGTAAATCTTTAGATTATTAATTTGGTATATGTAATGTGGTGTTGGCGGATTTGTATGCTTGCAAGTTGTCAAGCTCTTGTTTTGCTATTTATATGCTATTATGCTTGCAAGTTTATGATTTTTTCTTGGTTAATGTCTTGGTTATAAGGCTGTAAATTTAGGATCTCATTATTTTTTGTTATGTTTACTGTAAAACTAAAATGAAAATAGTTACTTGTTTAAATTTCGAATAAACCGAACAAGTCGATTTGTGTAATCGAACCGAAATAATAAAAAATGAATCGAATTGAACCTAGAATGGGGGTTGAGAATTTTAAAAAGTCGAAATTCAAAATTTCAACTAGATGATGGCCAAAACCGAACCGAACCGATTCGTGCGCAGGCCTAACCTCTACAAGTCTGATTTGCCTCCATCAATTTATAAATGGCAAAAGCATCTACTAAAGATAATGAAACCCCTTATTCCAACAGTTCTATTCGCTTAATTTTCAGAATTCACCATAAGCTTTTATCCATTACATGCTCTCCTGAAATAGTGATCAAAAGTTCAAAACCTATCCATAAATACCCTATTAATTTGCCTTAAGTGTCACTACCTATAAGATTTGTCTCATTTTATGCTAATTAATAATAACCCTTCTATCACAAATTCACAATTCTCACTCTTTTTAATTCTTTCAATTGTCGTTTTAAGATTTGAATTACTGATGATGTTCCAAATGATAACTCTAGAGACTTGCGGTCTGTTTGGTATAAGATGATTTTGCAATTATTTCATGTTTGATTAGTCAATCTTTAGGTGAACAAGTTTAATTTGTTAAAAGTCATAAAAGATATTTCTTTAATAAGAGTAAAGAAAATAAGTTTCACAAGGGTTATTCCATGTTGATGGTCTCATCCTCATCCCTCGACACCCCATCCTACCCCCACCATTACTCCCACCTACCATCCTCATCCACCCCACCCCCTCAACCCCTCGCTGCCACAACCCCCACGGGCCACGTCCACCCCCCCCCCCCCACTCTCATCACCGTCCCCACTATTACCACTACCACCGCAATTACCGATCAAACACCAGAAAATAAGTAATTAAGAAAGTTATTTATTTATAAAAGAAAAATTATGTATGAACACATTTTAGTAGAATACATTTTCATTCATACCAAACACACTAAAGCTTTCACCGGAAGTTTAGAACTTCAGGTTCCTACGAAAGTCCTCGATGAAATGTGTATATCCCATAAAAAATTACGTAATCGTGATATAACAATGTCACTAAAATGTTAACATGACTGAAGAGGCACGATAATTTTGTTCTTTTTTGGTATTATTTGTTAACACTTCTTCCATTTTCGCCCAAACTGTTCCATTTTTGGCAGGTAGCTGAATTTTTTTACTAGGTTATTATCCATATTTAGTCTATTTCTCACGCATTTCAATGCAATTATTTGTTTTTGTTCTTTTGTTCCCCACAAGGTCCCCTACCAACAGAAGTACTGATGGACCACATATAAAGTAAATGAATGGAAACATGTGTTTCATACACGAACTGGATAAGTTCTAGCCAAGTTCTTTCTCTTTGTATTGATTAATTTGTTTTTGCATGTATCGAAATACCACGTATCTCAAATTTTATTAAATATATGTAATAGAAATGGTCCACCACTTCATGTGAAATGCACGTGAAACAGAGCTGTGTATATCGTTTCGAGTTGATTGTAATTTTTAAGTACTACATATGTCGTATAGTATAATCAGTACAAAATGAAAGAAACAAACCTTTGCTCATGAAATTTGGATTTCAAATTTGAAGTTTTTATTTGATTTGTGTTTGTTTTATGATATTTGAACAAAATTTCAATTTCAATTTAAAATTTTGATTTCAAATCTCAAATTCACCTAAATGGTAGAATTTCAATTCCAAGTTTGTGATTTTAATTTTTTTTTTTAAATTTAAAACTTGACCTGTAAGTTTATTTTTTACAAAAGAAGACTCATAATTTTATATTTTGCAAAAAAAGACCTATATTCGACGTGAAGGGATTGTCCGTATTATGTAGGAGAATTATATTAAAGAATAGCTAATTACTACCATCATTTTTATTTTTATTATTTTTGCAAAAAAAAGCTCTTTGCTCATGTATTTTTTTTTTTTGGGGGTAAGCATTAATTTGGTTGTATGAGACAAGAGATGAAATCATGAAGCATAGGATTTTGAAAGGGCTGGGAGTTAGTACGGAAATGGATTAAATCGAATAGGACATTGAGTTTTTCTTTTTGATTTTTTACTGACGGTATATAATTTTTTTTTAACATTGTGCACTTAACACTCAATTCTTTTTTATTTAAGTAGAGGGGAAAGGTGGTGGGCTATTATACATGTGCTTGCAAATGCGCAGTGGAAAGTTACTGTAGGATATTTTTTATAGTTTGTGTAGAACAAAAGCATGTCTGAATAACTATATTTCTTTGGAATCTATATATAATATAAAGCTAGGCATAGACAATCCTATGTGACATCTCTCTATGGCCAGGATTTAGATTTATCTTTTTCTCCTTTTTTTGAACTTTTTCATGCATAATCTATTAATTAAATGGCTTAAAAAAGCCTCACTAATTAAACGTGGAACTAACGCCCACGTCTCAGTAATAAAGTCACAAAACAAATGTTGCATTATGCATCCACTGTTTCAGAATACTAGGAAACGCATGCTTTTTGTTTTTTTGTTTTTTTTTTTCCCTCAATAAATCAAAGAGTGTCCATAATTACTATTCATTAGATTTAGATAGTATATATAAATTTCTGAAGGATGCGTTCATTGGCTTCTTTCAAACGAGAAATCCCACATAAATCCATGGATCCAGGTATCAAAATTTTCTCCTCACTAATATCTTCATCTTTGTAATTAATGAATTTGTTAGTTATGATTTCTTTTCTTTGTCCTTTTTCAATTTTAATCTGTCCTTCTATTGTGTAAGTCAGTTCCCTATAACAATCTATGCAAGCAAGAAAAATAACTTTGTCGCTCTTTCCAATCTCTTTGCGGATTCTCAAGAAAATAAAGAACATTGTTAAATTTGGTGTCTCAAAAAAAAAAAATGGGCTGACAGTGTTAAATCATTGATCTCTACAGTGTTATTTCCCTCTCAATTGTATAGATAGTATTGATACTACGAGCAGAGATGTACGCGGAGAATACATTCTATATTGATGGTGCTTTTCAACAGGACAATATTTCTTTTAGGTCGATATATTTGACTAATTCTAATTCAACTTCAAGGGAAATTGAATGTGAAAGGGCAGTCATTCTGATTTGTACGTTTGTAACTTTAAAAAATAAATAAATTATTAATTGATTCTTTTGGCTCAAGGAATTCAGTAATCATGAGCATATATACGGATATATCTTGTGTTTAAGTAAAACTTGAATTGTTGACATACTGCATTTCTTGTAACCTTATGAACACTATGCCTCATGTAATTATTGTATGCTTTCAACGGGCTAAGAATTTTTTATTGTAAAAGGTGTGGCTCATAGCTTTGTGGGAAAATGTAGAGACTAGAAAGTTTTGTACTTACTTTTTTTTTTTTTTTTTTTTTTGGTTGTGCAAAGTTGGAGAATTTGGAGCGGTATACTCCTTTCTTATTTGGCAATCAATTAGATTATTACGATTAAGGAATCGGGTGGGTACGGGATATATAAATTCCATCTCCTTCGTTAAAGGGTCTTCCGCGATACATTCACAGAAATACAAATTAGCCCCGTGAACGAATATCGGGTACCGAATGATTTTACTAAAGAAAAAAAATACAAATGCAGATTATTATAGTGATCACTTAATCTACATCTTTTTATATTAATGTAATTCTGAACTTACGTAATATAAAAAATATGATGATAAATTCTGTTATTTCTTATTTCCTTGAACATTATTTTCATTCGTTATATTATTTTCTGAACTTTCAATTTTAAAATTGTTTCTTATTTTCCCGAACATAATTTTCATTATGTTGTTATATCAATTTATGGACTTTCAATTTTTCCTTATTGTATATGGGATTTCTGTGAAGGTATAATATTTTTGTGTTTTTATTTAACAATGAAAAGTGATTCTTCTTTTTTGATTTAGATCTTCCTCGAATTGCTATTTTTTATTTTAAAATTGTCTTTTTCTGTTGGACTAAAATTCTCTATTTCTTTTGAGACTAAATGTATCCATTATTATGAATAAAAATTACCTCTAGATATATTAACTAAATAGTGGTTATTAATTTTAATAATAAATTATTTGTGGACAAAATATAAATAGTAAGGCAAGCTAGAAGACTCATGTTACATATTTTTCTTTCCCTATAATATGAAGCTTAGCTTCTCTTTCCTATGATAAGATTATTCCTCTAGAACTACGAGACACTTTTATTTCCTTTTATATGTATTTTGTCTTATATATTTGATCATTTGATTTATATATTTTGCTTATGTATATTTTATATTTTATATCTGTTTTGTAAATTTTGTTATAAACTTTTAGCTTTTCGATATCAACTAAATATATAAAGACCGCACGAAGCGCGGGCTATTTCACTAGTAATTATATATGTAGAACAAAAACAGGTCTGAATAATACATAATAATTCTACTTTAACATTTCGTGAGTATTTTTTTTTTTTTTTTGAGTGATTCCCACTTTAACCCCCTAACATTTAAGGGTTGGGAAACGATACCCCCCTCACATATTGAATGGGAACGATAACCTCCCTATCAAATATTTTCCGGTGAGAATCTTTTGTTTTTTAATAAAGTTTTTTTTTCTTTCTAGAATTAAATACAGATATATATATATATATATATATATATATATATATATATATATCTTATTATTGTCCCATTCACCTATTCCGCTGAAAATAATGTATAATAGCTACTTGAAAAAATTTGTTAAAAAATATCTTTCTTAAAAGGGTGAAAATGATTTTCACCCCCAACTTTGCTTTAAAAATCAAACTCCCCCCTCAACTTTGAAAAATAAACATTCTCCCCCATTTATTCTATGCAATGACTATTTCATCCTTGTTTTTTTTTTCAATCCTCCATTTATGTAATACATTTTTATATTATATATAATAATTATTTTTTAATGTAGGTATTTATAGATTCTTATTTAAGTTCATTAACATTATAAGTAGAATAATAATTTTATGAATTTGTAACAAAGTCTAAAGCTATTTTTTATGATTGTTCAATATTATATGTAGTAAGTATATATATGTATGTACATGCATGTGTGTATATTTAAGTTTCACTTCTCTCTTATTCTCTATTGTTTGTATAATAAAATTCATTTACAGTATAAATAAATCATTTTTAAAAATTTACCTCTATTTTTTAATTGTTTTTGCATTACCTGCATATAAATATATTTATAAAGTTATGACGAACCATTTTTCACTTGTATAAATAAATATTAAAGTTTTTATTATTTTTAATAAAATTAATTTTTTGTTTATTCTGCTAATTTATTTTATTATAAAACATCATTAACTTATATACTCAATTAGTATTCTCACTTTTTTCTTCGACTGCAAGATAATATTTATTTGTTATAATACATAAATTAAAAAAATGAAAAATATCATGATTTTAAATAAGTAAAAAAAAGAAGACAAGAGTTGATAATGTAAAGGGTGAAATAGGCATTTAAAAAAGTCAATTAGGATCAAGGGGGAAGAATGTCTATTGTTCAAAATTGAGGGGGGAGTTTGATTTTTAAAGCATAGTTAGGGGGAGTAAATGATTTTCACCCTTATTAAAAACAAAAGATTCTCACCGGAAAATATTAAATAGGGGGGTTATCGTTCCCATTCAATATGTGAGGGGGGTATCATTTCCCAACCCTTAAATGTTAGGGGGGTAAAGTGGGATTCACTCTTTTTGTTTTTTAAAGAAGAGAATTTAGCGAAATCTGTTAAGGCCTTTTAAACACACACACACACACACACAAAAAAAAAAAAAAAATCTATAACCAAACATGCATTTTAAGAACTTTGCAAAGTTTTTGATAATGCTTTTCCACTAACAAATAATGGAAATGTTGGAATATAAATAACAATGTATAAGGGCAGTTTAGTCATTTTACTAATTTGTAGATAATTAGTTAGTTAAGTTAGTTGCTTATAAATACAATGTACATGTTAATTTGCGCTTAACGGCTATATTCAATAAGATGAATATTTCTCTTTCTTCCTCTCCTCTTCTCTTCTTCAATCTTCCTCTTCTTTCTCATGATCTTACTTCTATAATTCATTAAATTGTTCATGGTATCAGAGCAGGATCAAAATTGATCAGATCCTAGTTCTCTCAATTCGTAGAAAATCAATTTCGATTGATAAATTCAATCGCAAAAACAAGGCTCAGGAAATTTCAAGTTTTCCGCAAAATTAGGGCAAATTCAAGCTTGTGAGAACAATTAACAATGGCGATTACTAACACAACTACTTCAGATTCAACCGAGTCACAATCTCAAACACTCGACTATAATCATCCTCTTTTTCTGCAATCTACCGATGTAAGTGGAGTTTCTATAATCTCTTTCCAATTGAACAATAATGAAAATTATACTAGATGGAACAAATCAATGAAACTTGCATTGTTAGGTGCGAATAAATTAGATTTGTGAATGGTAAATGTAAGAAAGAAAACTATCCTGAGAATTTGTGGGATCAGTGGGAACGAGTGAATGCAATCGTATTGTCATGGCTTATGAATTCTGTAGATGTTAGTGTAATAGGTGGAATTGTGTATGCAACTGACACTCAAGCCTTGTGGGATGATCTAAAGGAAAGATTTGAAAAAATAGATGATTCTAGGTCTTTTAACATAGATCAGAAAATTGCAACTTTTGTGCAAGGAATTCAGTCAGTGTATGGTTACTATTCAAAATTAAAGGAGTTGTGGAATGCGTTTGAGTCAATGGTCCCTGTACCAGGATGTAACTGTGAAAGGTCTAAAGACTTTGTGATGTATGTTCAAAGGCATCAGTTTCTAATGGGTCTAAATGAGTCATTCTCACAGACTAGAAGCCATATCCTGTTGTTAAATCCACTACCTCGTGTGTATCAGGCTTATTCTATGGTTGTGAATGATGAGATTCAAAGATCTTTGGCTAGTCCAAATAGTTCAGGACTGTTTAGTTCAAAGTCACAAGGAGTAAGTGAAAGTGATGTTGTAGCAATATACTCTAAAGGAGGTGGACAAGGCAATCCAAGAATGAAAAGGAAGTACAATCCAAATGCTTTCTATGATAATTGTACATTCAAAGGACATTACATGAAAGATTTCTATAGGCTGGTTGGATATCCACCTGACCATCCAAAAACAAATCAAGGGAATCAAGTTGATAACAGGTTTGGACAAGGTTAAAAGAGTAGGTTTCAGTATGATGGCAGGTACAGAGGAAAGTTCAGTAGAGGAGGAGGTCATGGCCCTCATACTGCTCATAATGCAGTTACTGAACAATGGTGTGGTGCTAACTCTAATCAACAAGGGTTCTATGTACCTCAAGTTCAGGCTCCACCAAGTAATATGATGATGATGCCTGCTCTGGCTTCTGCTGATTCCAACTATCAAGCACCTCCTTATACTAACTTTCAGCAACAACTAGCTCAGTTTCAAAGGACTGAGGACCAAATCTATCTCAGAATCAGTATGGTGAAGTTTATCAACTGTTGGAACAAAGCCATAATGTTGCTCAGTCTCATTCTTCAAGTACTTCAAATGCAAATGCTTCTCATGCTGCAAATATGACAGGTAACAGTAGTGCCTTGTTTGTCTCACATGATTCACAAGAATGGATCATAGACTTAGGGGCTACTGATCATATGACTTCTAACTTAAATCTCCTTGATAAGAATACTTTGCATAAACCTGAGATAACAAAAAGAGTAATCTTACCAAATGGAGAAGTTACTCATGTGCAACACACTGGAACAAGTGCAATATCTCCTAATAGTAGTGTTCATAATGTGTTTTTTATACCAGAATTTAAGTTCAACTTACTATCAATTTCAAACTAACTAGACAACTAAATTGTTCAGTTAAGTTTTATCCAGATTTCTGTATTTTTCAGGATCTTTTCATTGGGAAGGTGAAGGAGATTGGTAAAAAGGGTGATGGTCTCTATTATCTCATAAGATCAAAGCTCAGACTCACAAAAGAGCAGATACTTGGCTATGGGTTAACATCAGCTTGTAACAATGATGATAGTATTAGTCTATGGCATAAGAGAATAGGTCATGCACCTGCTACTGTGTTACAAAAATTGTTTCCTACTAAACTGTTTGGTATTACTTTCCTAATAAATAATTGCACTATGTGTCCTTGTGCAAGGCAAACTAGATTGCCATTTCCTAAGAGTACTACTATTAGCTCAAAGCCTTTTAAACTTGTTCATATGGATGTATGGGGTCCATACAAGACTTCTACATTTGATGGCTATAAGTCCTTCTTAACAATAGTAGATGATTGTACAAGATTCACCTGGGTATTTTTGTTGAGATTGAAATCTGATGTTTTTATGCATATTAAAAATTTCCTTTCCCTTATAAAGAATCAGTTTGAATTGAGTGTGAAAGTTTTTAGCACAGACAATGGCACAGAATTCGTAAATTCCTTATGTCATGATGTGTTTACTCAGTTTGGAATTATTCATCAGAAATCTTATCAATATACCCCTCAGCAAATTGGTATTGTTGAGAGAAAGCATAGACATAATTTTGAACTCACTAGAGCTATGAGATTTCAAGCTCATATTCCCTTATGATTTTGGGGTCATTATATACAGGTTGTTGTTTATATTCTAAATAGATTACCATCTACTGTTTCTTAACAATATTTTTCCAATTGAGAAGCTAGTGCACAAGAAACCATCACTAGTGCATCTTAGAGTATTAGGCTGCTTGAGTTTTGCTAAGGCTTTAAATCAACATGAAACTACAATGTAGATCGAGAACTGCTATTCACATGGGATATTCTGAAACACAGAAGGGTTATATTTTGTATGACATGGAAATTAAAACCTTCTTTGTACGTAGAGATGTTATATTTAAAGAAGGTGTATTTCCTTTCTTAAAGATAACACTATCTACAACTCTATTTGCTCCACCTATATGTGAGTTTGAGGACAATGATACTATAATTCAGAGACCTACTAACAATGCTCAAGTGCCTGAGAATATAGATATCTTCCCTACTGATGGGAGTGTGCAAGTTCTTGAAAATCCAAATGTAGCTCCAGAAGCAGTCCAACCTGCTCACAATCAGTTGCCAGCTCCAGCTTTAGAGAATGCACAGCCAAGAGTGCAACTGTTACACTTCGGCAATTTCATGTCGTTGCGTCGTGAATAGACTAACGTCAGCTAAGTCGGACACGAGGCCTTCATGACTACAAGAGGGCGATTGGCATCCTTAATGTATATGCGATGAAATTTTTAAGTTATGCGACTTGGCGGAATTAGGTTCACCAAGGGAAGCGAAGTATAAGCTATGCTTTGGAAGGATTTCACGGGTGTTGAACTAATGAATATTTATTAAGGTCTTAAGGACGAGTTATAATGTCCGTTAGATCATTAAGGAGGTGTTACACAAGTACCAAGAAGGTTCCATAAGGATTCGGGATCAAACGAAGCGACAAGAATGAAATCGGAAAACTGGGGATTATACGGTCATATATACGGACCGTATATTTTATACGGCCCGTATACCTGACCGTAGAACCCTTCCAGTGAAGGGTGGTTCTCTGGAGGAAACATACGGTCTAATGTACGGACCGTATAAATTGTACGGTCCGTATATTGAACCGTATATTTCGGGTCGGGTCCGAGTGTAATTTTTATATATGCACGGTTTTCTCTTCTTTTTCTCACTTCTCACTTCTCCAACCTTCCTAAAACCTCTAGAAACCTCTCCATATCACAGTAACACATATCCAAGAAGGGAAATCAAGGATCAAATATCAAAATTTGGTAGAATTAAGGGTGCGAATGCTTCTTAAGGGTTAATAGAAGTTGAAAATATTTTTGGTAGTGAAGTGGAGTTTTTCTTAATTGAAGTATTCTCATCCAAAGATCATCTCTACGTAACCAAAGGTGAGTTTTACAATTATTTCATGTTAATAATAGTGTTGAGTAGTTGAAGAACTTGTATTAGGGGCAAGTATAGAATATGAGCTTAAATATGCAAATAATGGTATGTTGGTTGGAAAGGTAGTTAAATTATGATTTATGGCATTATGAGTATCGTTGTGTTGTTGGGAGCTATTTTATCATATGAGGAAAAGTTGTCAAAACAAACGAAATCTTTGCCCAATTTTTCCTAGATTTAGTGAGCACGTTCTTATAAATATCTAGCTAATGTCGATATAAATCCTCTTGAAGGTAGAACGCGTGAATTAAGGGAAAGCGAGCAAGCGATAGAATTGAACGACAAAGGTATGTAAGGCTATCCCCTTTTCTTGCAAAGGCATGATCCCTATGTTTCGAGTCCATACACGACATCTATAATATTTTTACTCCCAAAAGTGTCAGAAGTCCACAGTTTTTAAAGAATCTTACGATGACTCCAATCCTAGAGATTTTCGAGCCTAAGTTTCTAAATGATTTCATGACATGACTGAGTGAGCTGTAAAGCATATGGCCTCAGCTTATGTCTAAGTGTGCTATATAACATGTGGCCCCAGGGCTATAAAGCATATGGCCTCAGCTTATGTCTGAGTGAGCTATATAACATATGGTCTCAGTTTATGTCATGGATCCTTCAAGGTGAGACCTAACAGTGATGATGACGCCATAATGTACTCAGAGGCCTACGACCTTACGTCACTCCGATAAAGCGCACCGTTATTTGGGCTCTCATGCATGCTACTTATGCTATGATGTGTGTGTGTATATATATATGTATATATATATATATATATATATATATATATATATATATATATATATATATATATATATATATATATATATATATATATATATATATATATACATATATATATATATATATATATATATACATATATATATATATATATATATATATATATATATATATATATATATATATATATATATATATATATATATATGCATATATATACATATATTATATATATATATATATATATGTTATATATATATATATATATATATATATATATACATATATATATACATATATATATACATATATATACACATATATGTATATACATATATATACACATATATGTATATACATATATATACACATATATGTATATATATATATATATACATATATATATATATACATATATATATATATATTATATGTATATATATGTATATACGGGTATATACATATATATGTATATATATACATATATATATATATATATATACATATATATATATATATATATATATATACATATATATATATATATATATATATATATATATATATATATATATATATATATATATATATATATATATATATATATATATATATATATATATATATATATATATATATATATATATATATATATATATATATATATATATATATATATATATATATATATATATATATATATAATATATATATATATATGGGGAAGGTGAGCGCTATAGTACGCATATACGGGAGAGAACTAGTATATATATATACAGAAGATACATATATATATATATATATATGCTATATATATATATATATTCATATATATATATATATACATATACCTATATATATATATATATATAAATATGTATATATGTATCTTATGATATCATCCCGACGCGGGCTATATGGGTGATGGATCGGGCCGTACGTTCCACGCAATATATTGATATATGATGATATATGGATCGGGCCTTTTGCACGTTAATAAAGAATACGTGATATGATATTTTATGAGTATGCATAAATGACTCACTTAAGAAGATTATAGCGATTCGGTTATTTGCTTATCTTTATTTTATCTTCTTATTCTCTCCTTATTTCATGACGCATGTCTTACATACTCGGTACATTGTTCGTACTGACATCCTTTTTCTTCTTAGATGCCGTGCTCATGATTGTGTAGATAGGGAGACGATCCAGCTTCCTAGGAGCCAGATCAGCTCGCACAGGAGCACTTCCATAGACCGGAGGTGCAGTTTCTGATATATTCTTTTGTGCACATACTCGGGCACGGCGGGGTCCTGTCCCGTCTTCATGATTCCAGTATTTCATTTAGAGGCTCGTAGATACTTGTATGTGGGTAGCAGATGTTACGTGACCCTCGATGTATACTTGGTATATTATTCTTTTCTTTGCCGTGAGGGCTTATGTGTATAAATGAGTACATGTTTCATGGAGCTTATATGTGTACAGGTTAAGATGATAGTAGTATGATATGTAGTGCTCGGTAGTCAGCTCCGGGTGCCCATCATTGCCCACTAAGCGGGTCGTGACAGCAACCAAATTCTAAACCTCTCAGACAGTCAACTAGAGGGAAGCATCCACCTTGTTAGATGAAAAAGTTTGTCTCTCTTAATGTTTATGATGATGTTCCTTTTGCTATGTCCAAAAATATATCAAATGGGTATTCAGAATCAAGTACAAAGCCAATGGTGACATAGATATAGATACAAAGCAAGATTAGTAGCAAAAGGATACAGTCAGCAGAAGGGCATAGATTACCAAGAAACATTTAGTCCAATTGTAAAAATGGTAACAGTAAGAACAATTTTAGCTTTGGCAGCAGCTAGGAAGTGGCATATACATCATATGGATGTGTATAATGCCTTCCTTCAAGGTGATCTCAGTGATGAGATCTACATGGAGTTGCCACAAGGATTTCAAAGTCAGGAGGGCAGTAAGCAAGTATGCAGACTTACAAAATCCTTGTATGGATTAAAGCAGGCCCCAAGGCAACGGAATGCCAAACTTCAACAGGCACTAATCAAGTTTAAGTTTCAACAAAGCCAGTATGATCATTCTTTGTATACAAAGAAAACTGAAAAAGGAGTCATAGCCATATTGGTCTATGTAGATGATATGTTAATTACTGGAGACAGTCTGGATGCAATAGTGGAAACCAAGGCTGAGTTACAAAAAGCTTTCAAGATGAAGGATTTAGGTGAGTTAAAATACTTTCTTGGCATTATTTGCAAGATCAGGAAAAGGGATTCTAATGCATCAAAGAAATTATGCATTAGAATTAATTTTAGAATCTGGATTAGATCTTTGCTAAATCATTTCACACACCTATAGACACTAGTGTCAAGCTGACAACCAGAGAATATGATCAACATTTAAAGGAAATCATTGCTCAACAAGACAAACAAACTGGCAAAAAGACAACATGTGTAAAAGATGAAGTATTACAAGATCAAGGAGCTTATCAAAGATTAATAGGGAAGCTGCTTTATTTAACAGTAACAAGACCTGATATCTCCTACAGTGTTCAAAATCGAAGTCAATTCCTACAACAACCAAAAATGCCTCATATGGAAGCTGCTCTAAGGATTGTAAAGTATATTAAATCACAACCTAGAAAGGAGATTTTGTTATCTAGTAACAGACGAGATACAATCACAGCATACTGTGATGCTGACTGGGCTGCATGCTCATTCTCAAGTAAGTCTATAACTATTTTTTGATCAAACTGGGAGATTCTCTAGTGTCATGGAAATCTAAGAAGCAGTCAACAATATCTAGAAGTTCAGCAGAGGCAGAGTATAGAAGTTTAGCAAATACTGTATCTGAATTGACTTGGTTCACCGGCTTGATCAGAGATCTGGGAGTGCAATTGAAACTGCCTTTATGTGTTTACAGTGATAGCAAAGCAGCCATCCAAATTGCAGCCAATCATGTGTTTCATGAAAGAACAAAACACATAGAAATTGATTGTCATTTCATAAGAGAAAAGATGCAGCAAGGATTGATTAAAACTGAGTATTTGCCTACAAATGTGCAACCTGCTGATGTACTTACAAAAGGGCTCAATAGGATTCAACATGAATACTTGTTATCTAAACTGGGATTAGTAAATGTGTTTAATCCAAGCTAAGCTACTTGATGTTTATGGTAGCTAGCTTGAGGAGGAGTGTTGGAATATAAATTACAATGTATAAGGGCAGTTTAGTCATTTTACTAATTAGTAGATAATTTTTTAGTTAAGTTAGTTGCTTATAAATACAATGCACATGTTAATTTGAACTTAACGGCTATATTCAATGAGATGAATATTTCTCTTTCTTCCTCTCCTCTTCTCTTCTTCAATCTTCCTCTTCTTTCTCATGATCTCACTTCTATAATTCATTAAATTGTCCAGGACATATATTTGGTTTAGTTTTCAAAATATTTGTATGTTTTGGATGATAACATAGTTATTTGGCAAAAATAGCATTAGCTTGACTTTATAATCTTTTTTCTGTTCCCAAAATGAATTTGAAAACATTTCTACTAGTTTTTGGCAGTATATACGTGCAAGCAAATTCAGGATAAAACAAGGAGAACCGCATCCACTTTTGTCTGCTTCTATCTATCCAATATTTGTATTTGGGTCCAATTCACTACTAAAAAATTTCTATTTTCCCACTGAAAATAGTTTAGTGGGAAGCGATGGAAAATATCTAAATTGTAGTGTTTTCACACGAAAAATTTAGAAAATTTCACGCATATTTCAATGGAAACTTATTTCCGACCGTGCGTTTTCCCAGTGATCTAGCCTGGTGGGAATGAGGTGGGAAAATAATGTTTTATAGCACAAATTTTCCATCGAATGTCGGTGGAAAAACCCTCTATTTCTAGTAGTGAATAAACTCAAATTCACGCCAGAAAATTCATATTTGCGGGATAAAGTTCTTCCTAACAAAAGCGATTTCATATCCAGATCTCGAACCCGAGAATTCTGATTATAAATGAAAGTGTACTTACCACTACTCAACCACAATCACTCAGCCACAATCTTATTGATTATAATAGTTAATTTAATTCTTATTTTATATATTTCCCTAATTCCTTCCCCTGTATGTCCACCTCAAAAAGTTTGAGTGATTCCTTAAATAACATTTTTTTCTCCACAAGAATTCAAACCCATAATCATTAATACTACTTTAATCTATATTATTTTTGAGACTGATGTTAGACTCCTGGGCCTTTTAATTATAGGTGACAAATAGGTTTTAAAATTGAGTTGGGGTAACTCTAGTTTTTTTAATTGAGTAGGGGTGATAAACTTTGGATTAGTGATTAGGGAGTTTTGACTCACCCCAAAGTTATATTTTTAACACTTTGACCCCAAGCTTTGTTTTTTACACTTTGCCCCTAAGTTTTATTTTTAACACTTTGACCTAACCCATATAAACCCTACAGAGCCAAAAAAATGCGCCAATTTTCTGTTTGCCTGCACCGTTTCCACCATATTTGGCTTTTCTTTTTTGCTTCGTTTCTTCTTCTTCTTGCCGCTTCTTCTTGCTTCTTCTTCTTATTCTACTGCTCGTTTCTTCTTCTTCTTCTTCTTCTTTTTCTTCTTCTTCTTCTTCATCATCATCTTCATCTTGACTGGATTTTTCTCAAGAAAGAAAAAAATAAAACCACCTGATTTTGCAATTTTTTGACTGAATTTCATTCGTGTAGCACTGGGAATTACTTCATAACTCATTCCATTGTTCTTCTTTCTTCTTCTTCTTCTTCTTCTTCTTTATCCGCCATTGTTGCTCAAGAAAGAAAAAAACGTGACCACCCGATTTTGCAATTTTTTTGACTGGATTTTGTTGGTGTAGCACTGGCAATTACTTCATAAGTGTTTTTCGCTCATTTGGTAAGTACAACAATGCTGTTTTATTTCAATTTTTCACCTGGGTATAAATCTATCGATTTTTCAACAACTTACGAGCCATTGTTGTAGTTATTGCAACATATAATGTAGTTGTTGCAACTTCTACACGATTATGAATTTATTGTAATTGTTAAATAAATAACAACAACGGTGAGTGAGTTGTTGCAACAGTATTCCACTTGTTGCAACAACTCAATGATCTGTTGAGTCAACTCGTTTTATGCGAAACAACCCAAAAAGCAAGCCGCTTAACAGATTATTGACTTGCTGCAACAAGTTGTATAGTTGTTGCAACAAGTGTTCCACTTGTTGTAACAACTCACTATACGTTGGAGTCAACTTGATTTTTGTCCGAAATAAAACCTAAAAAAGCCGTGCTTCCAAATGATTATTGACTTGTCGCAACAAGTTGTATAGTTGTTGCAACGGGGTGTTCCACTTATTGCAACAACTCAACTATCTGTTGGAGTCACTTGATTTTTGCGAAACGGACCCATCTAAAACTAAATTTGCTTCAACAGCATTATTGACTTGAGCAAAAGTGTACTACTTGTTGCAACAAGTAATACACTTGTTGCAACAACTCGATAATATGTTGGACATCTTCAACAGTCTGAAACATTACCCCAAAAAATCGGTGACTCCACCCATTAGTGACTTGTTGCAACAATTTTATTACTGTTGCAACAAGTCAATAACTCATTGGAACAATCACTGAATTGTTTCATTTTGTTATAGATTGGTATGTACTCTCATGACCAATTTTTTGTTAAACAAAATATCTTCAGGTACCTCGAACACCACTAATGGGGGACTCAATAACAATAGGGGTTGATTGCCATGGTGAATGGATCGAGAAAAATAATCGATATATTTGGCGATGGAACGGTAGTGACACGTTAGAAATGATAGCGATGACTGTCCAAAGAGATGTTATGTTCGATGATTTTGTGAACCTAATCATTACCTACTGCGAATTAACTTGTGAACCAAAAGATCTTGCCATCACTTACATGCACAGCTCTTTTGAAAATCAGAGGGTCTTGCCATTTAAGATAACTGATTAGGTTCGTTTGCGTGCTTATTCGAATGATGTAGCTAGGCCCATTTTAAGGGTATACGTTGTTGGAAGCTTGGTAGAGAACCACAATTTATCTCAAGACCAACAAGATGTGTTAAATGATGAATTAGATGGGGTGGATGTGGATATCCCAGATAATAGAAGTGGGGCTGACCCGATTTCTATACCCGCAGTTGCGAGCAATACAGTGGGCACTACACAATCAATACAGTCTAACCATGTTCAAGATGACGAAACAGGTTTTTATAAAGAAATGTCATTCAAGAACAAGGAAGAACTAGCCACTTGGTTGAAACTTGCTTGCTTGAAGAAAGATTTTAGAATAAAAAAGGTGATTAATTCACGTCTTTGTGTATTACTTCAGATGTGTACATCCGGAGTGCAAGTGGTGGCTGAGGGCTGTGAAGCTTTTAAGCTCTGACAGATTTTGTATCAGAACCTACATAAAGCATCAGACATGTGGTTCTGAGCACATTACGAGCCATAATCCACACGCTACTGCGAAAGTCATTGGTGAATACTTCAAAGATAAGTTTCCTTACGGTAAAGGCCCATCTACAAAAGATATGAGTCAATCAATCCGTACGTATTTGGGTTGTAAGGTAAGTTATTGGAAGATTTGGAAGGGCATGGAGATTGCAAAGGCTTTGACAAGGGGGACACATGAGCACGGGTATGCGGTGCTTGATGCGTGCCGTTATATGCTTCGTTACGAAATCCGGGAAGTAAGACGGCATTGAAGGTTGATGAAAATGGGAAGTTCAAGTACTTTTTGTAGTCTATAAGGCTTGGATGCTTGGTTTTGCGCAAATGAAAAAAGTCATTGTTGTTGATGGGACATTCTTGAGGAGCAAGTACGAAAGAGTGTTGTGGTCAGCAGTCGCACAAGATGCGGAGAATCATATTTTCCGGTGGCATTTTGTGTAGTGGACAAGGAGTGTGATGCTTCGTACAAATATTTTTTTGAACAAATGAGAAGCTATATAGAGGATACCCCTGAGTTGTGCATAATTTCTGATAGACATCCAAGTATCAAAAACCTGGTTTCAATTGTCTTCCCTACATGTCATTATGGTTTTTGCATGAGGCACCTAGGGGAAAATCTGAGAACCACCTTTCACAATGGGGCGGTCGTATCTCAATTTTATAAAGCAGTAAAAGCGTACAATATTGATGTCTTCAATGACCATGTCAATCAAATTAGAGATTTGGTTCTGGGGCCTTAACATCTTAAACGTCTTTGGATTCCACAGATGGAGCAGGGCATTCTGCCCCGAAAATAGGTATTTGTACATTTCTGTTTCCAACAAGTAACGTATTTGCTACAACTAATAGGTAACTTGTTGCGGCAGATATTGTACTTGTTGTGATTTTTGACACAGCTGAGCCTCAGCCACATGTTCCAACACTAATATGTTTATTTTGTCAGGTATAATTTTATGACGACAAACGCTGCTGAGTCGGTGAACTCAATGTTCAATGTTGAAAGAGAATTTTCCATTACTGCTCTATTTGATTCCATAAACCGGAGGTTTACTGAGAAATTTCATGAGAGGCGTATGGAGTTCATCGACTCACCAACCATCTTTGTTCCCTTAATAGAAAAAAAAAATATCAAAATTTGTCAACTTGGGTAATCTAAACCCTAAACCCTAAACCCTAAACCCTAAGTTATTGGCCCATCAAATTGTCAACTACAAGTTCATTGTCATCGGCCACGGTTTAGTTGCAACAGTCGATCTGCAAAGAAGATCTTGTACTTGTAGAGTTTTTGACCTGGACAAAATACCTTGCCCACATGCTATGGCAGCGCTTCGAGTCCAATATGGTGAAAACTTTGGAAGACGGATTTATGACTACTCATCTCCATATTATAGGGTGGAGAATTACATAATTGCATCTTGTGTGTGAGGAAATGAATCCGTGCCTTCGAAGAATCTTGGGAAGTTCCTATGGAGATTTAGAGAGAGAAATACCTCCTCCACATATTGATCTGAGCAAACCGGGAAGAAAACGGACAAAGAGGAGGCGTGGAATCGGGGAATCACTTGTAACGAGAAAAAACAAATGCTCCATATGCAAAACAGCTGGCCATAAAAAAACTACATGCCCAAACCGAATTGTTCCCTAGTTGTTAAATTTGTAATGTCTTGTAATAATAATTACTATTGTTTGCATTTGTGAAATTGGATTTTATGACATTTTTATGTTGTTTCTGTTAGTAAAATTGGTTTAAATGATATGTTGATCTTGATCAAATCACCAATGTATGTTTTGTGATTTTGCAATTTCTGAACAGTTTCCACCAAGTAAAAATTCTGTTGCAACAGCTGTGTAACTTGTTGGGATTTTGCCAACCAGTAATCGGACTTGTTGCAGCAACTAACTTAACTTGGTTTTCCAACAAGTGACATGACTTGTTACAGTAAGTTCCTATAGTGTTTTGAGTTTTTACAACAAATGGAATGAGTTGTTGCAGAAAGTCCTTAACTTGTTTCATCCAACAAATGGAATGAGTTGTTTCATCCAACAAGTGATATGACTTGTTCAACAGCTATGTTACCTGCTGCAACAGATTATGTACTTGTTGCAACAGGTTATGCAATTATATGAGTTATGCAACAACATCATATGTACTTGTTGCAACATCTTATCTTCTTCGCAATGACATTATGCAATTCTTTGCAACAGATTATGTAATTGCTGCAACAGATCATGAAATTGCTGCAACAACTAGGATATAAGTCACATATATTTAGTTATTAACAGAGGGAACCAATGATATTTAGTGTTAAAAAAAGGGATTCAATGATATTTAGATGGTAATTTCATTGATTTGATGGGAAATTCTAAGCGTATACTTCCCAAATCGAGCGATCATTAGTGTAATTTGATGAGAACTACTTGATTCACCCATATTTAGGTGTAAACAACGAAAACCAATGATATTTATTATTTACTAAATGTTCCTAACCAATTTGATGGTATTAAAGTCAAGACATATGATCAACTAAGCGTATACTTCCCAAATCGAGCGATCGTTGGTGTAATTTGATGAGAACTACTTGATTCACCCATATTTAGGTGTAAACAATGAAAACCAATGATATTTATTGTTTACTAAATGTGAAGCTTTTAAACAGGTTACTCATCCGTTACAACAGATAATGCACTTGTTGCAACATATTATGAACTTGTTGCAACAACTAACCCATCTGTTGCAACAGATTACAAACTTGTTGCAACAGATGGGTTAGTTGTTGCAATTTCTTCAACAATTGAAAGATTTGTTGCAACAACTGACTCATCTATTGCAACAGATCACAAACTTGTTGCAACAAATTATCAACTTGTTGCAACTTCTAAAACAACAGTTAGATTTATCGCAACAACTAACCCATATGTTGCAATAACTGAACCATCTGTTGCACTTGTTGCAACAACTGACTCATCTATTGCAACAGATTACAAACTTGTTGCAACAGATGGGTTAGTCGTTGCAACTTCTTCAACAGCAGTTAGATTTTGTCGCAACAAGCACCCATATGTTGCAACAACTGAACCATCTGTTGCAACAGATTACCAACTTGTTGCAACAACTTACTCATCTGTTGCAACATATTAAAAACTTGTTGCAACAGATGGGTCAGTTGTTGCAACTTCTTCAACAGCTGTTAGATTTTGTGACTTGTTTAAAACTACTGAAACCACTGAACATAATGTATTGAACACAACTTAAATAATGAACACCTAATATATACTTAACAAAATGTCTTAGAAAAGTACTGAACACCTAATATATACTTAAATTACATAATGTCATAAAAAAAAACTCCTAATATATACTTAAATTGTTCAACAGGCCATATTTTGGCTCCAAAAAATGCAAAATCAATGAACTGTTTATCAACCCATCATAGGGCTCCAACACCTTTTCAATGACACCTAATGCCCATCTCCACTGCATCCTTCCTATAGAGTTGTCGCTGATTAGACTTTCGGGTTTTGTCACGGTTGTGCCGATAAGCAAAGCCTCCATAAAAGAAATTGACCACGAACCACATGCCCTACTAGTGACATTGCGGGAGTCGTAGCCTATTGAATTCCCACGATTTATTGAGTAACTGCCAGCAAGTGTGCGAACATTCCACTCTGTTGCAATAACTTGGGCCACAATTCCATTACCGGCTCCATGAAACAAAAGAAATCAGATTCTTCGTAGACAGGAACGTTTGTCATACATATTTACCACTCCCTCTTCAATCATAAACTTGAGAGCGACAAAATGTATGACATTAATATTCATCACTGTTAAAACCCTTTTTGCACCAGCCTATGAGCAGCCTCCCGGGTAGGGTCTGACACCCCTATAATAATCGATCATATCATCATCCCACTTGAATTCAGCAAGTCTAACCTTCAGAGGCACGGCATTTGGAACTGTACTCTCTTTTGTCAATTCTGCGTACCTCTTGGACATGTTGTTGTAAAAGTTGAGGTCCAAGATTATGTCAGTGGAATCATAGTACTCAGGGAAATTGATTTGCCTCATACGCATTAGAAGCAGGACTTCATCTACATACTAAAGTAAAAGTAGTAAAACAGTTAGTTACTTGGTGCAACAGATTCAACAGATTATCTACTTGTTCAACAACTAGTTAACTTGCTGCAACAGATTCAACAAAATAAAGGAACTGTTGCAACAGCTAGTTAACTTGTTGCAACAGATTATCTACTTGTTGCAACAACATACTGAATTAGATAGATATATACAAGTGTCGAAACTTACCCAATCCTCCCACAAATTTTCATGCTTGTCAAAGCCTTGAAGTCTCTTTGTTCCAAATTCATGCATTGAGTACATGATTCTCCCACTCTTTTTGGATTTGATTGCAGTCTCAACCTTTTTCTTTCTTTGGGCATGTACAGGCTGGAAAATGTCCACCTTCTTTAGCACTTTTGGCCCAACATCAAGAAGAGGAGTCTCAATTAACTTACTGGGAGTAGCAACAGATCTTCTTGATCTAACTGATGCAAGTGCCTTGGCAATTGCTTTGCCCCTTCTCCGAACATGAACAGGAGTATAAGGTGAGCAAAGATTCTTTGATGGATTGATACTCCTCTTGGATATCAACCTATGCATAGAAGTGTTTGTGGCTTCTTGGGCCTGCACTAATTCCTCGACCTTTCTAATCAAATTATTCATTTTGTCCTTGCAAGTGGTGCACTTACAAGCACATGAGGGCACCTTAGAAGTACCGGCACCAACATCAGCAAATCTTCTACCACTCAATCCACCACCACTAAAATTACTACCAAATCCGAAAAAATCACTCAATCTAGGAACTGGAGTAAATCCACCAATATTAGCATCATCATCTCTTAATTTTTCCCCAGCAATACTTGCTGGGACATCATCACCAACACCACCATCACCAACAACAACATCAACAGGCTGAACAACACCACCAACAGCATCAACAACAACATCACCACCAGCATCAACAACAACATGACCACCAGCAACATGACCACCACCGCCAGCTACAACATCATCAACCCCAGTGATGGCTGTCACTCCAGTCAATTCCCCTTTGAACCCATTAACAATCTGTCAGGCACAGATTCTATGGGCACAAAGGTGATAAGGCATGGCATCTCCAACTCTCTTATTGTTGGGATAAGCCATGGGTTCACAACCTATAACAAGAAAGTAGATAAATCATAATGATGCTAAATCATAAAAAACAAAACCTATTTAAAACAAGTTATCAGGTTGTTGCAAAAGGTTACACATCTGTTGGACAATGTCCAACAAATAGGTAACTTGTTGCAGCAGGTATCTCATCTGTTGGAAATTTTCCAACAGATGGGTAACTTGTTGCAGCAGGTTGCTCATCTGTTGGATATTGTACAACAGATTAGTAATTTGTTGCAACAGATTATTGTACTTGTTGTAAAAACTTACTGTAACAGATTCAGAAGTTATCAAATTAGCAAATAAAGTGATATGTTGCAACAGCTGTGGTACTTGTTGGAAATTGTCCAACAGATTGTCAACTTGTTGCAGCAGGTTTATCATCTGTTGGACATTTTCCAACAGATGGGTAACTTGTTGCAGCAGGTTACTCATCTGTTGTAAAAAACTAGTTGCATGTTATAACAGATTCATCTGTTGGGTAACTTATTGTAACAGGTTAATTATCTGTTGGACATTGTCCAACATGCGATAACTTGCAAAAGATTTAATGTGTTGTTGTAGCGACATTATAAAAGCATTTGCAACATCTAGTCATCTCTGTTGTGTTCTAATGCTTACGCCTTCCTTTGGGGGGTTGAAAAGGTCAACACTCAATTTTGTGTTGTTCCTGGCAATTGAGCCATCTAAGAATTCTTGGATAGGTAACTTTCTTGAGTGTTCCTTGACTTGATGCTCGAGGTGAGGAATGGCTTCAAATGCCCAAGCCTAGAAAAAAGATGCCATCAAAAATTAAAATAGTGATTGAAATAATAAAAAAAAAAAAAAAAGGTAAAACATTGAAGAAAATTTACCATGAAAGCCCAAGGGAAGCCATATAGGTTTTCAGGTCTTCCCGTTGGCTTCAAATCCTTCATCAAATATTCAACGGTCAAGCTAAAGCTTTGAAAACCCTGCATAGTTGTTGAAGGCATCATAGTCCTCGCAAGTTTAATCAATCCAAGCAAGATGTTGTAGTTTACGTCTCTTGCCCAAAGAATACCGTGCACAAACCAAACTAAGCACGTTGCCTCCTTGTGCTTTTTTGAGAAAGTTTTGGACTCCAAATCTTGCAACAATTTCTTTTGAATCTAGCTCTTTCCCACTAAGTTTACCAAAGAGACATCATTCTTAGCTTTGGAACCCTTTGCTTTCTTGGCTGCCTTGGGCGTCCGGGCTAGCTTGGTTAATACAACAGTAGGAAGAGGCTCACAAGGATAACATCTCAATCCGGTAACTATGACAAACTCCTTCATGCCAAAGCAAACCGGCATGCCACAGTAATTGATCCAAATCTCATCCTTTCTATCACAAATAATCTTACGCTTTAAAAGCTCAAAAACCATTGTCATTTGAAATCGGGCACCGGTATCTTCAGGCAAATCTAAATAGAGCCCAAAGCAGCTAGCCCTAAAGAAATTCTCCAACCCCTGCTGCCGGAGAATGCCCCTGAAGGTGTCAAAGTCCTTGCCTATGGTTGATCTAACCACAAAATCACCGGATAAATCCTTATTTCCATTCAGCGGCATCGTCACGCCGTACTTTTCAATGCTGAAACTCTTGACGACCTCCTCAATCAAAGGTCTATTGGGATATGTGGCAATACTAGAAGACTCAACAAGATTGGCATCCACATTATGTTTCCTTTTTCTTCTTAACTCGACCAAGGTCTGATCTGTTGATTCTTCTTCTTCTTCATTACCATTTTCAGTTTCTGCATCTTCTTCACCTCCTTCATCCCTTTCAGCTCCTTCATCCCCTTCATCTCCTTCTTTTTCATCTCCTTCTTCTTCACCTACTTCTTTTTCATCTCCTTCTTCTTCATCTCCTTCAGCATTTTCTTCATTTTCTTCATCTCCTTCAGCAGATTTTTCATCATCTTTTTCACTTTCTTCTCTAGTTTCTTGACTTTGTTCATTTTTATCACTTTCTTCTTCATGCCCAAACCGAGGTTTCGTGGGTTTCCTCTCTTTCGAAGCCCAGCTTCACTAACTCTTTCCTCATTTGTTGATTGACAAATAGTGTCACAAGCTTATCTAATGGTGTTTGCACCTTAGCTCTTTTACTACTTTCTCCCTCGAGTTGGTTTCTCTCCTTTTCTTTTAACTCGGAGCCATTTTATCTACACACGGAGAGATAGAAAAACAGTTTTAATTGGTTAGTGCAACATTCAAAGTTAAAAGGAAAAGGAATATGTTGCAACAAGTAATCGGTTGTTGCAACATTAAGAATATGTTGCAACAAAATACGAAGTCATGTTGCAACAACTTATTACTTGTTGCAAAGCATAATCTTAATGTTGGAAATAGAAGAACACTAAAAATGTTTTAGCAATCGTTTTGATTTTTTACAACGGCTTGTTAATATGCTACAACAATTGCTAGATTGCCGCAAAAACCTCAACAATTGTTTTGATTTTATCGCGGACATTGTTGGATAAAATCAAAACTTTTCCTAAACCATAGCATGACAGCAACAACAACATCAAAAACATCTAAATTTAACTACAAAACATCTATATTTCACTACAAACACACAACCATCACAAATCTCACTCACAACTTAAACAAAATACACCAAATAGGATTTTTTTTTAACCATGCAACCTCAGCAGATGTTTGCAACTGTCAAACAAGTGCTGAATTTGCTGCAACAGCAACAACAACAGCAGCAAAAACATTTAAATTTAACTACAAAACATCTATATTTCACTACAAACACACAACCATCACAAATCTCACTCACAACTTAAACAAAATACAACAAACCATACAACCTCAGCAGATGTTTGCAACTGTCAAACAAGTGCTGAATTTGCTGCAACAGGTAACCTCAGTTATTGAAAAACATCAACAAAATTGCAAGCCTTTTTTTTTTTCTCGAAACAACAGGAGAATAACAAAAACAGCACCAAAAACCATAATTTCACTACCACAATCACTATTTACAAACTCACAAACCCCAACAAGTGCAATAAATACACGAAACTACAATAAAACAAACAACATTCAAGAAAAACCCATGCTCTTCTTCATCTTCTCTAACCAAAATCATCATTTTCACACTCTGATTTCAAAACCCTAACTTTTGAACCAAGTGAAAAAAAAAAAAAAAGTTTACCTGAGAATGAATAGAGAAGCAACAGCAATGGAGAGAGAGAGAAATGAGCAGCAGCAGCAGCAGCAATAATGGAGAGAGAGGAACGAGCAGCAACAATGGTGGTCGCCGGTTTTTTGCAGCAGCAATGGAGAGAGACAGAGACGAACTGGGAACTGCTTTTTTTTTTTTTGAAATAAAATAAACAAGTAGTTGGGGTCGTGGGGGGAAGTGGGTTGGAAGGAGTTTTTGTATAATGTGTGTGGGTTGGAAGAAGTTTTTGTATAGTGTATATGGGCTTTTGTGTATTTTGTAAAAGATTAAAAGTTTTAAAAATTATAATTCAGTCCCAATTTTAGTTAATCACATTTTTAAGACAAGTTTGACCTTGGCTGGTCAAACTTGTCACCATTTCTAATTATGAGACTTTTTTGTCACCATAAGTTAAATCTTCATAGACGCGTTTCAAATAAGTGCTTATTCCACTTTTGATATTTTACTGTATTCTCCAACACTTCTTTACCAAGCTCAATTAAATATTAATCATATGATTCAAATCACCGGAAAAAGAAAAAAAAGAACTAGCAACGGTTAATTTATGTTACTAAATAATAATAAAAAAAACTTTATTAATCCTATTTAACGCTGAATCGTCAATGAAATTGTTAGCTACATGCTATCTAATGCTATATTGCGACGAATTTCGTAGCTATTTTTTTTTTCTTATTCTTTTTATAGTGAATGTTTCACCTCAATTTTTTGCAAATCAACCCAGTGTATTTCAGCTCATTACCAAAAAAAAAAAAAAAAAAAAAAAAAAAAAAAAAAAAAACAAAAAAAAGAAACAAAAAAAAAAAAAGAACTAGGTTGATCTAGAAATAACTGAGAAACAATGGAAGAAACTATTGAGATAATTGTTATCGTTCTGAACGGTTGCGGACACAAACTGCTTCGAGTGGCATCATTCAACATTGCTACTTCTTATTAAATGTGTATATATACCTGATATTTTTAAAATTATGTATATGCAACCACCTGAAAAATGCACAGAAATACTAGTTTGCGATGGAATTAAAACTCCAAAATTTCGAATCCAAATGCGTTCACTAGTTCAATAGTAACATCAATCGGTATCACTTGCGTAAAACCTTGCGGACATTACTGGTTAAGTGGCTATAAATATTAATTTTAATTAGTTAAAATATGGAATTTTGAATATTTGAGCACTTGTAGAAACTTGGTAAAATAGAAGTACTACATTTAACAAATTTGATACTTTTGTAACTTTTCGATGAATTAGGATTCAATTAAACCTCATTGCCAAAGGTGGCCACCCTATATGTTAAAAAATATACAGTATATTTTAGTTTCCCATTTATTGAGAATAACAACATTTTTTTTTTTATTCTTCGATCTAAAAGAAGTAGCACATGGATGTTTTCTACAATTATTTTAATGACATCGATATTCTCAAGTTTAATTTTAAATGTTCATTTACTGACGAGATAATGTTGTTAATTGTAACTTCTTGTTATGCAATTTCTGTATATAATAACTGTGACTTGTTGATAAGGATAAACATCATCCAAATAGCATTGTCACATTTATCACATCAAATTGGTTAATGTACTAACTTGTCAAGTAGGCTCGACAGGCCACTAGCTAGTAGCTATGATCGTAGATGATGAAAATATTGAATGAAAGTTTAGGATTTTGCTAAGTGAACCAATAACCTAACTCCTTAAAATAGTATACTCGAGTAGCACCAAAATTTTAATTGGATTAAGTACATTTACAAATTTGTAAAGTCCTAGATGGCTCAACAATTCGCGACAAGACTTTACTTACATAACATATGAATGGTCAAACATGCATAAGATTCGATATTATCTTTCCATAACAGTCATTTTCTATATCAACACTTCACTATAGCGGTCAAATTTTTTTGGGACCAACTTTCCGTATATATATATATATACTAGTTATGTGAGGCCCGGGCTTAGACTCAAGATATAAAAGCAGATATTTTTACTAAAGAAATATAATTTGTGTTAGTACAAGTGTACAATAACAACAACAACAACCATATACCCATTATAATCCCACAAGTGGGTAGTTATATAAAAGCAAAATTTTCATTCCACTCCTTTAATATTTTAACTTCCATTTTGATGAAATTATTTAATTCAAATCAAATTTGGAACAGAATTTGACATTATAACTTATGTATCCTAATTTTCTCAAGTTATTTAGTTCTAAATAAATAATCTATACATAGTTAATGAACTTTTAAGACAAATACATAATTTAACTTGTGCGTAGCATGGAGCGCTCCTCTCTTAATTAGGGATTAGGGGTTCGAACATGGATATGGAAAAAAATCTTTGGAGGAAGCGCTCCCCCGAATAGGCGCGATCGGTGCGTAATTATCGGATTAATTGGGCTCAAATGCGGATATCGAGCACCAATCGAAAATCAAATAACGTGAAAAATGAGGTAGGAGGTTCAATAGCTTTTGAAAAGTAGACTTTAAAAAAAAAAAAAAAAATTGACATAAATAAATAAGATTAGGACCTAAAAGTAATTAATTAAAAGTTTTAAAAAAAATTGAAAATTATTGTAAGGACTACAAAAGTCCCTGCGCTCGATAGCTTTTGAAAAGTAGACTTTAAAAACAAAAAACAAAAAAATTGACTTAAATAAATAAAATTAGGATATAAAAGTAATTAATGAAAAAGTTTTTAAAAATTTGAGAAATTATTGTGAGGACTACAAAAGTCCTCACATTCCCTCTTATGTATAATAGTAATATATATATATATAGCTGAGGTCTACTGAAAATAATCTTTGTATCTTTTAAAATAGGGATAAGGTCTGCGTACATTTTATCCCTTTCAGACCCCATTTTATGAGATTTTACCGTGTATGTTGTTGTATGTTATATATATATATATTCTGTCTAACAACATTTTCCTATAGCAATTAAAAAATATTTGAGCAATCAAAGTTGTGTAAAGAGATTTTTAATTGAGCAATCAAAGTTGTGAAGAGATTTAATTGTAACTGTACTCATTTCAAATTCTGAAACCAAAGGGGTCGTTTGATTAAAATCAAAGTTATTCCAGCTGGATTATAATTTTGGGATATAATCAAGACAGATCTTTTTATATTTTATATAAGATAAATAATTTCATGATTTTGATATAAATTTGATCCTGATTGTAGTTAATATCCACAATACCACAACCAAACATTGAACAAATTTAATTCCAAACTGGAATCATCCCCTAATCCCTCTAACCATACAATGATTTAGTCTTTGCTTTGATGTATTTGCTCATTCGAGAATGACAATTTGATGACATCTATCTACCTGTAGTGAAGATCTTAAATATCAAAATACGTGTGTTGTTGTTTTTTTTTTTTTAAAAAAAA
This sequence comes from Lycium ferocissimum, assembly GCF_029784015.1. NCBI lineage: Eukaryota > Viridiplantae > Streptophyta > Magnoliopsida > Solanales > Solanaceae > Lycium > Lycium ferocissimum. Next base: position 42,951,550 of record NC_081352.1, on the reverse strand, counting down.
AAAATCATGTAACCAAACCACCGGTAAGTGTTTAATTGCAAGAAAAATCCAAAGATTGAGTTGCAATTTTTTTTTCAGTGCTTTATTTTCAAGAACTCAAAAATTGAATAGTTTAGAACTTTTTTTTTTTTTTTGGGGAAACTCGGGTTTTTGAACTTTTCAATCAAAAACTTATACTACTCCGTATTAGATTAAGATGTTTGAATTGCAATCTAATGAGTTGCAATCAATGGTACAAAACTACAAATCCAATATCACTGTCTTCACCTCTTATGTCTTCACCTCTTATTTATTTCCTTCTCTAAGATCACTGTGTCATCATATAGGGAAAAGTTAGGCATAATATTTTGGCATCAAAAGAACAGGAATAATGGACTAGAGATTTAGACTAATTAAATGAAAATGATAATGCCAAGTGCTGGAATAATTAAAGCCTATAAGTTAGGTAGCACGTGTTGACTAGTCCTTTTTTAATTTGTCAAATGAATATTATGCAAATCACTTGCCGTTATTAATGCTCTAATTGCAAAAGCTATCATTAATGTCAAAGATTTATCTATTTATATCACATGATCTGATGGACTGAAAGTGGTACCTATTCACATCCAAAAGTAAAAGGAACAGCTGATAAAAAGTTTCAACTTTCATTTTGTCCTTAGAATGGACTTAACATAAAAATTGTGTGGATGAAGCCCTACAATTCATTTATCCTGTCATTTCACCCCTGGAAAAAAAAATGGAGAAAAATCCTGAGAAGTCACAACCATTTGTTTTTATTATTCCTTTGAAATTTCATACAACAAATTAAAAGTATACCAACCAATAAAAACGTACAAACAAGTTAAAAAACATGAAATTCGATGTCACATAATAACTAATGTACGATAACTGAAGTGTATATATAATTATTATAGAAAAAATATTAGTACATGTAATGCTAATAAAGACTGAAGCTCAATCTTTATTAGTATTACACGTACTAATATTTTCTACATGTGAGTTTTCGCTGATAACACTTTAACCCAATTGAGGCTTCATGACCAACGGTATTGTCAGGAAAATCGAAGTGAAGTTTGATCTTAGAAAAAATCAGTTCACAGTAATAGAAGATTAAAGTGTATTAATGACCAACGGTATTATTAGTGTCCTGTTGTATTAGTCAATAAATGATTATTTCATTAAAAAATAATTTAGTAACTTTGATACAACAAAATAATAATTTAAAGAACGAAAAATTAGCACTATGAAATTGGCTGATGTCCCGTTCTGGTCCCCATTTAGATTTTGTTATATTTTTAAAAGTTGAAAAAAACAAAATCCTTATGAAATTATTCTTCCGAACAATGTTACACTTGAGTTCAATTTTTGTTCATGTACTTCTCAATCTTAGAGATAAAACATTGGATTATTGTCTAATATTAGCAATTGCTCTCTAAATTTTAGACCGTGAGCTAATGCTTTCTTATATGATTTCTAATCTATTAAAAAAAAATAGATCGCGATCTATAAGATCCATAAAATACATGTAAAATGATAAGAAAAAGATATTTACTCCTATTAACTTGCTCCAGCCTCCACGTGCTTCCTAGGCAATACAAATATAGTCAAAAGAAGTGTAAAAGCTAAACCCCACACATCATACTCAAGATTAAAAAGCTTATCTAATCTCGGCCCCCTTGCCGTACCAATCTATGCATTAATGTGAATGTGTCAAAAAAAAAAAAAAAAAAAAAAAAAAAAACATTGCTTCAGTAAATTGTTAAAGAAATCCCCCAAAACATTCTACGTAGTTATAACGTACGTACATAAATACCATTGGACTACTTCAAAGGAAACTCTAGTATACTATTTTTAGGATCTTCAATCTTAATGTTACATCCACGCGGTTTACCAAATCACAAGCTATTGCTGCTTCCTTGTTTTGCGTTTGGTAGGAAACAAACGAATTAATTGTAAAAGTGTGCTCTATCAATTTTTTGGATTGGATGGGAGAAATATTTCGTACATAGTATATGATATGTAAATAAAAAAAATGTTTTCTATAGGTTGATATTTGATATCCGTATTAGGGTCCAAGTAAATTCAGATTCGCGCCGAGAAGTTCTACATAAAGGCAAATTAAAGTGCTTTTCATGAAAGCACAACCTGCACAAGTGTTCAAGATGGTATTTGCTGAATGCACCTATGCATTATGGACAGAAAGAAACCAAAACTCTTTTAAAGACATGTGGCTTTTCATGACAAGGGTGATTCTATCTAATTCATAGTTTGTTGATTCTGATAGTTAATGTGTTGATTTTGAGATCTTGCTTTGACTAAACTTGTAATGATTGCTACTGGTGATTAATAAAATATGTTAGTTACCAAAAAAAGTGCTTTATGACAAGGGTGATTCTATCGATTCCGCATTGGTGCTTTTTGCATATGGTTTTGGCGCATTAGGTCACTGCATGATACTAACTTTTTTAGATGAGTTAGGTATAAAATTCATTATTTTATTATACCCTGGACTCGAACCCAAAACTTCCGATTATTAGATATTAACTCAATTTGTAACTAGTCATCCTCTAGATTCTTATCATATTTGATATTAATATTAATCACTATATTCTTACATGTCGTGCACTTATCGTTTTGTAGCAAATACTAAAAGTAGGTGTAATTAGAAGGGAGTATCTTCAGTGAGATAAACCTTACCCTATTAAGTGCAAAGAGTTATGATAATAAGTTTGCAACTCCTATGCCTAAAGATATTTGATTTACGTGAATAACTTTTCATTATAAGCTTTCTCCCACTTTTTTTCTTCCTTTTTTGGGGTTTGCTTTGCTGTATTTAAAGTTGGAGTCCTATCAAATAATGTCAAATTACTTGTTTTTGGAAAAGGGAAATATCTATGGTCACGTTAGCTAATATTTTATGTGTTATTCGACAAATTGATCTATATTCGTAGCAGTGTTTAGCCTATTGATGTGAAATTACAATATGCCAAAAATAGAGTATCGATCACCAATTAAGAAACTTAACATTAGGCACTTCTGCAGCTAATATATAGGTGTATGTATTTATACTATATCTATCCATACACTTTCTAGTAATTAAGTTTTTATACTGTAGTTATGCATGAAATAAGCTAAAATTGGTTGATTAACTAATATCTTGATTGTATCTATTAATTAAAAGATGAACATGATTCTGATAAAAAGAATCTCTAGTCGATTCGATCGTTTAAGATATGAAATCCAAAATCTACTTAAATTCCGATTTTCTGCTCTTTTTAACTTCTCTCATTTTTCTGGGGAAAAAAAAAACACTTCTCTCAAGTTTTTTTTTTTCTTTTCTTTTTTTCTCTCTCGAGGTGACGCCTTTTGTTTTTTTTACCAAAAAAAAAATCTTTGATTGATTACGAGATATATTCGAGATTTAGAAGTAATAGAAACAATTAATAGTAATTCAATGTAATTTCCATCAATTAATAAACACGTGAGGAGCTTCTTTACCTTTAATTAATATCTCGAATTGTATCCTGACTCACATAATATATTTTTTGTTCTTTTTTTGAGGAAACAGAAAAATAACCATATTGTTTGTGTTTTCTTGTGGCTAAAAATCAATTTGTCCGAAGATCAAAATATAAAGGTCTCAAAATTTAAAGATTACTACAAATACTTTCTGAAAGCATTTTTCTCAAAACAAATCTAAACACATACTATCTTCAAAGCTGTTATACAAAAAGTTTTTAAACTTTAGTCTTTGAACCCATGATCAAATTCAAATCTTCCTTCGAAAAAACCAAACATTTGGAAAATTCGTTTGAAAAAAATTGAAAACAATTCGAAACGAAAAAAGTTTTGCAAAATTTTCTGTTCAGTTCTTAAAGAAGTGGTCAAACAAACGCCACAATTAAATTAGTGGCATTCCGTTTGGTTAATTTTATATGACAAATTCAAAGCAATTTAAAACATTTGACATGCTATACGGTTTTCATGAATTCCAAAATTAAATTAAGCTATTCAAATCTTCAGATATTTTTCTGGTCATACTGTCTTTTATTTTAAGATTTTCTTCTCCAATTGCTAAATAAAATTTAATTAACATCTTAAACTAAATATTAGTCTAGTACTATCATAAACCAATTGAAAATATTTAGGAAAGGAAATAACGTTTACTAGTTAATCTACTTTCCTTAGAATTCGTAGACATGGTCGGGCAGAAAAAAAATATAAAGCAAGAAAAATAGACCTAGTCGATATTTTGTCCGAAAAATCTTGAAGTTCCCAAAATTAGAACGAATTTAGTAATATATATAAAAAAATTAAAAAAAAAAAAAAAACCTCATTGTTTCAGCGGTGAAAGTATGAAAGAGATAATTTGTGAAATTTATCGCTTTTCTCTCTCCTCTCTCCTCTTAGGCTTATATTAGTTATCGTGTGCCCCTGAAGGGATAATGGCAGGAACGAGCACTAGGGCGACCTCGCAAGGAAGATCAACAACAAATTGGAACCACTGAAACTACGCAACCCATTATCACACCGCCGCTACGCCTCCAAACAACACCACTATAGTCGGTAAATGAAATTGGGAGTTTTTCCGTTACAGTGCAACCTCCGATTGTGGCGGCAGTTAGGGGTTCAGCTGGAGTAGCTCGAACCTTGAATCTTGAAATAGATCCATGGTAAGGGTGTGGTAAACCTAGACCAAGTTCAAGGAATTGAGCAAATGACAGATCTAGGTAAAACACATGCTGAATCTGTTGCTCCAGCGAAAGAATGGAAGAGTTTATTTACTAGTAACCGAAGTGATACTAACAGTATGGCTCTTACTTACATTCCTCCGACTATAGTCAATGGAATTGTAGAAGTTTAACTAGAAAATTTGAGGTAGAAAAGGAGATGGAAAAATGGAGTAGTTCTTTGATTGTATATGTTATAGGGGAAACTCCTGGTTATAACCATATGTGTAGAATTCTCAGCCAACTGTGGTCCAAAGTGGCATGTTTTAAATCTATTATCATGAAGATGGATATTATATAGGCAAATTTACTGATAAAGATGATATGAATGACACACTATGTGCTGGACCATACTCAATTAATAACCAACCTTTAATTTTCAAACATTGGACCCCCAGAATTTGATCTTCATGGAGAATTTTTGTCTGAAATGCCCTTATGGGTCAGGTTCCCTGATCTTCCAATGAGTTACTGGAGTTGTGATTCCCTCAGCAGGATTGCTAGTGCTTTTGGGATACCTTTGTATGCTAATGAGTGCACCTCCAAGCAGTTAAGGATATCCTTTGCTCGGATGTTGATACAGGTTATTGTGACTAAACCTTTACTATCAGAGATTATGGTGAAAGATCCCTCAGGTCGGCAGTGCCAACAGTTTGTTACATATTATTGGAAGCCTGATTTCTGCCCTAAATGCCAAGAGGTTAGTCACATCTGCCCTGAACTGCAAACCCCAACTGAACAAACTTTTAAGCAGCCAAGGAGAAGAAGAAGAGCTAGAAGAAATATTCAGGCTTACCAACAACATAAACCTCCTCAGAACAGGTTTGTACAAGCTTGGAAACCAAGAGATGGGGATCCTATACAGGCTGAGAATAACCAAGAGCCAAATGTGCAATGCCCTGAACAACCTCAACCAACTCCTGAAAATATGCAAGGTGATGTTACAGTGACCAAAAATCCTGATCAACAGCTGGATAAACAGAAGGAGAATAATCTTGCTAAAGGACAACATAGTAGTATGAGTAATGCTTCTACTCAGGCCTTACCCACAAGCCCTTTTTTGAAGAGTAAAGAAGAATTTCCTGAGTTGATGGGTAAAGTAGCTAAGGCAAATAATGGGAATAAGAAGCATATGAAGATGATGACAAAAGTTGCTCCTCCTGACAGAAGCAGACCCCCTCCATCCTCCCAATGACTTGGCTTATATGGAATGTTAGGGGTATTAATAAGAGATATAAACAAAGAGAAATAAGGAGTTATATGAGTAGAAAGAACATAAAACTTGATGGCCTCCTAGAAACTAGAGTCAAAGAACCAAGAGCTAATAAGGTGGCCAAAACTATTACTCCTGGCCACTACAAGCTAACTACTAAAATGCTAGAAATGGTAGAATTTGGCTACTATAGGATGAAAGTTGTTATGAGGTGGCTGTAATCAGGATAGAAGCTCAATTGTTTCATGCACTGATCCAAGGCAAAAGAGATGGTTTTCAATGCTACCTCACTGTTATGTATGGAGTTAACAATCTTTGATCAAAGAAAGGTATTATGGAAGTTATCAATAATCCATCTACAGGTATCTCTCTCTCATATCTTGTCTGTGGAGATTTTAATGCTGTCTTATCTCCTTTAGATAGAATATATGGTAATCCTATTACAAACAGCTAAAGTAAAAGATTTTTCAGACTGCATTCATGGCTTATTTCTGTCTGAGCTACCATGGACAGGTGATTACTACACCTGGTCCAACAAATAACAAGGTGGAGACAGGATTTGCAGCAGACTTGATAGGATATTTGGCAATAATAGTTGGATGATGAATTGGGGTACTGTTAGCACCACTTATGACTTGCCTTTATCTCTAATCACCCAACCATGCTCTTATCTATTAAAGCCTTTACTTGGTCTCTTCAGATACCATTTAGATTCTTTAATGTGTGGGGTGATCATATTGATTTTATTAATGCTATACAGACGATGTGGAGTACTCAGTTATCCCTTAATGTAATGAAGGACATTTGGATGAAGCTGAAGGCTCTGAAACCAATGTTTAGATAGTTGAATATTACATAATTTAAAGGCATAACACAGAAGATTGAATTAGCTAGAAGTGAATTAGCAGTTGTCCAACATAACATCAACACTCAATATTTTGATGCATTGGCAGATAAGAAAAAAGAGATACTGATGCAACTTGAAAAATGGTCTCTTATTGAGGAAAGTGTAATGAAGCAGAAATCTAGAGTAAAATTGATGCAACTTTGGGATCCAAGAACAAAATATTTCACTGTTGTTATGAAGAAGAGAGGCCAAACGAAGCATATTCATGAACTTAATGCTATTTCAGGTAGTAAACTCACTTTCCCTGCTGATATTCAAAATGAAATTATTATGTTCTACAAAAATCTCATAGGTTCTACTGGTCCATCTTTGCATGCTGTTAACAAGTTAATCATGAAGAATGGACCTTCCCTTACCCATTACCAACAACTTAATTATGTCAAAAGAAATTTGAGAAGGAAATTACTGATAGTCTATGGTCAATAGGTGATGATAAATCCTATGGACTTGATGGTTATAATGCATATTTCTTTTAAAAAGCCTGGTTTGTAATTAAAGTTGATATATGTAAAGCAGTACTAGACTCCTTCTCCTCTAGGAAACAATATAGACCTATCAATTTCTTTTTTATAACCCTGGTACCAAAAGTGGATAAGCCAAGCACTATTAGAAAATTTAGACCAATTGCTTGTTGCAGAGTTGTATACAAGATTATTTCTGAGATATTGGCTAAAATACTTCAGAGAGTTATTGATTCTATTATTTGTGAGGCTCAAGCTGACTTCATACCTAGTAGAAAAATAGCTGATAATGTAATCATTGCTCATGAATTGATCAAAGGCTACACTAGGAAGAACACTTCTCCCAGATGTATGATCGAAATAAATCTGAAAAAGGCCTATGATTCTGTTGAATGGACCTTACTATAACAAGTTATGGAGGGGCTGGGGTTCCCTACTAAGTTTAGTAGCTGGATCATGGAGTGTGTCAAGACTGTAAACTACTCTATTTTAGTTAATGGGGAGCCTACTACTCCTTTTGATGTTGCTAAGGATCTTAGGCAAGATGATCTAATATCACCTTTCTTATTTGCCATTGCTATGGAGTATTTGATCAGGAGACTGAATAATTTGAAGAATGACAAGACTTTTCAGTTTCATCCTAGATGTAAAAAACTTGGCGTCACCCGTTTGAGTTTTGCTGCTAAGCTCCTACTGTTCACTATGGGTACTGTTCCATCTATTATTGCTATGCAACACTGATTTTCTCACTTTTCTGATGCTTCTGGCTTGCAAGCCAATCTGTATAAAAGTTGTGTTTATTTTGGTGGGGGTGGATCAGACAGTCAGGCAACAAATCCTCCAATAGCTTAGATATGGTAAGGGTGACTTACCATTCAAATAGCTTGGTGTTCCTCTTGCTTCCAAAAAACTATATCTTATACAGTGGCAACCACTCATTGAAAAAATGGTTGCTATAATTTCATCATGGACAGCAAAAACACTATCCTATCTTTGGAAGAATTCAATTAGTTAAGACTGTCCTCTTTGGAATTCATGATTATTCGCCCAGCTTTTCCAGATTCCAGTTAAGATTATGAAGGCTATTAATGCTCATTGTAGGAGCTACATATGATCTGGTACTAATGTGATTACTAAAAAAAAAAACCTTGTGGCCTGGGACAGAGTTTGCTTTTCTAAGTGCGTTGGGGGACTTAGCCTTACTAATCTCCAATTATGGAATAATGCTTCTATAGCAAAGACATATTGGGATTTGGCTCATAAACAAAACAAGATGTGGATAAAGTGGGAGCACATGTACTACATAAAAGGACAGCAACTAGACCATATTGATACACCAAAACAGGCTTGTTGGATGGTTAGGAAGATCATGGAGGCCAAGAAAATGTGGAACCAAATTCAGCCACTTGTTGGGAAGAAACGAGCAATAACCAAATTGCACGACGAGGTAACAACGGAAGAAATACCCAAGTCGAAACTTCCCACACTATTTGAACCAAGAGAAGACAATAAACACTAGCACAAATGGAAATCCAGGCAGCAGCTATACCAACAATAAAATAGCAAAGCAAGCAAAAATAAATCAATTGCAAGAGACACCAAATTTACGTGGTAAAACCCCTTCAAGGTGAAGAGGAAACATCCACGGGACCTCCGGCCCACAAAAGCTCCACTATAAATAACAAGAGTTACAACAATGTTCTCCAAATGGCTACAATAACAAAGCCAAGCACGGAGCAACAATACATAAAAGATAACACCAAAACTAGCGAAGAAAGGAGAGAAATCACCCCCAAAATGAGCTACCGCTCGTACTCAAAAAATGGAGCTACAGACCACAAAATTCGATCTCCACCGTTGAAAATGAAGAATCAGATGTTGAGAACCCTCAGTTCAAATTTCAGCACGATCCAACGGTTAACAAATCGGAAAACGCAATTTAAAGAGGACTGCTGTAGCAGAAAATTTCTGGACGAAAATCTGCTTTCTCTCTCACGTTTTTCTCTCTCTATGGCTGCTATGAATTCACTTTTGTGTTCTCAAAATAAGACCTAAATTGATCCTATATATAGAGTAAATTTTGGGCAAAATTGGCCTGGTTCAAATTGGATTGAGTTTTATTGATTCAATTCCACATAGGAAGGGAAAATCCAAAAACCTAATTGGATTGAGTTTTATTAATCCAATTCCACATAGAAAGGGAAAACCCAAAAACCTAACAATTCTCCCCCTCCCGACTATGTGGAGAAAACCGCCATCCCGGCGATCAAGCAACAACATTCTAAATCGAGACTTGCAGCCAAGCCCAGAACAACCTGAATGGATAACATCTTCACAACTGGAGAAAAGATTTCATCAAAATCAACTCCCTTCTTCTGATTAAAGCCCTTGACAACCAATCTAGCCTTGTACCGTGGAACTGGGTTACCATCTTCATGTTTCACCCTAAAAGCCCACCTGTTTTTCAAAGCTTTTCTGTCTCTAGGAAGCTTAACCAGATCAAATGTATGATTATCATGCAAGAATTTAATCTCATCTTGCATAGCATCAAACCACCTTTCTTTTTCTTCACTATCCATGGCCTCACAAAAACTTTCAGGTTCTCTCCCATCAGTCAAGAGTATAAACTCATTGGGAGAATAACGAGATGAAGGTACTTTCTCTCTAATAGATCTTCTGAGAGAACTCTTTGGAACATCAATAGCAATTGGTTGCTGGCCAACCACATCATCTTCCACCTGAGCATCAATAACATCATGGTCATTCTCGAACATGATCACTATCTTCATTATCAACTTGATCTTCATTATTTTGAAGATTTTCTTCGTGTGCAATAGTCACAGGCGGATCAACATCAACTAAGCTCTTATTGCTCGAGAATAAACTTTCGGCCTTTGTCAAAATCTTCAATTGTCTGGTCTTCAAAGAACACAACATCATGGCTTCTAACAAGTTTCTTCTCAACTGCATCATAGAAACGATAGCCAAATTCGTCTTGACTATAACCAATGAAGATACACTGCCTAGTTTTAACTTCCAGCTTTGACCTCTCATCCTTAGGAACATGCACAAAGGCCTTACACCTGAAGACTCTCATATAAGCATAAGAGACATCTTTACCAAACCAAACTCTGTTAGGGACATCACCATCCAAAGCAACAGTAGGAGATAAATTGATAACATAAGCAGCAGTATTAAGTGCTTCTGCCCAAAATGAATGCGGCAACTTAGCATCCGAAAGCTAAAACACTAACCCTCTCAACTAGAGTTCCGTTCATCCTCCTCGCTAAACCATTTAATGAGGAGTCTTTGGAGGAGTTTTTTTCCGATGCCGAATACCCGCATTGTCTACAATAATTATCAAAGGGACCAATGTATTCACCACCATTGTCCGAGCGGATGCATTTTAGTTTCTTCCCGTCCGTCTCTCAACCAAGGCTCGAAAAGTCTTGAACACATCAAGTACTTGATCGTTGGACTTCAAAGGAAATACCCAGAGTTTGCGAGAATGATCATCAATAAAAGTCACAAAGTAAAGTGCACCAACACGAGAGCTTACTTTAAAAAGACCACACAAATAAGAATGTACCAACTCCAGCAAATCCAGCTTTCTTGAAGGCGAATGACCGTGAAAAGAAACTCTTTCTCGTTTCGTTTAAGCAATGAACACATCTCTTTAACTTTGCTTGTTTCACTCCGGTAAAAGCAAATTCTTCTTAGCCAAGTTATCAATCCCCTTCTCGCTCATACGACTCACCTTTCTATGCCATACTCGATGAAGTATCATTCTCCACCAAATTTACTGAGTCACCACAAATGGAGCCCTGAAATAAGTACAAGTCAGACATCATGTAACCTCGAACCACAACCATTGAACCTTTAAGAAGCTTCCACTGGCCACCACCAATGGTTTGATCATAACCATCATCATCAAGCTTTCCTACGTAAAATTAAATTTAGACGAACATCTAGAGCATGCTTGACATTGTTAAGAACCAACCTCGAACCGTTCTTACTTTTCAAGCAACCGTGCCAATACCAAGTACCTCAACCTCACTATCATTGCCCATTCGTAAATTTTCAAAATTACCCAGAGTATAAGAAGAAAATAATTCCTTCTTTGGTGTGACATGAGAAGTGGCACCTGAATCCACAAACCAGGTAGACTCATCACAAACAAGATTGATATTATTTTTACCACAAGCAACAAGAAGATCATTTTCAAAGAACAACAAAGAACATGATTTTCATTATCGCATTCTTTCTTTTGCCTTTTCCGGGTCTCTCTCTCTTAAACTTGTAGCAATGTTTCTTGATGTGCTCTTTCAAGTGACAATAGTCACATGGAAGATTCTTGTACCTGGAGGATCTTGACTTGCTTCTACTTTTGCCTCGTCATTCGACCTCCGGTTACTTCTCCGTCTTCTCGCAACCAAAACATCGGAGTTTGAAGTTCAGAAGACGAAGCTTGAGATCTTCTTCTCATATCTTCATTCAAAACACCACTCTTAGCATATTCCATAGTTACACCATTACTGGGAGTAATTAGTCAAAGAAACTCAAAGAGTTTCCTAAGAGTCGGCAGAGTATTAAGAAGCCAAAGTCCTCGTATTTCTTCATCAAACTTGATACCCATTCCGTATACTGATCAAGGACACCCCCGAAAATCATTGATATGATCGTAAATAGGATTGCCTCTTTGTATCTAATATTCATTAATTGTTTCAATAGAACAACTTATTATTGCCAGCGTCTTGACAAGATAAAGTGTCTCGAGCTTTTCCCACAAGCTTTTAGCATTTGTCTCATTCACAATATGATCTCGAATATTATCTTCAACCCATTGCTTAATATAGCCACAAACCTATAAGTGCTTAAATTCTCAATCCTCATCTTCAATAGACTCGGGTTTCTTAGAAGCGAACACAGGTAAATGCAACTTCTTGACAAATAGAAGATCTTTCATCTTGTTTTTTCAAATATGATAATTACTGCCATTTAAATAAACCATCTTGCTCATATTTGCCTCCATCATTCAAATAGACAATCAACACAATCAAATACAACCACAAGCTCTGATACCACTTTGTTGGGAAGAAACAAGCAATAACCAAATTGCACGACGCGTAACAATGCAAGAAATACCCAAGTCGAAACTTCTCACACTATTTGAACCAAGAGAAGACAATAAACACTAGCACAAATGGAAATCCGTGCAGCCTATACCAATAATAAATAGCAAAGCAAGCAAAAATAAATCAATCGTAAAAGAGACACCAAATTTACGTGGTAAAACCCCTTCAAGGTGAAGAGGAAACATCCACGGGACCTCCAGCCCACAAAAGCTCCACTATAAACAACAAGAGTTACAACAATGTTTTTCAAATGGCTACAATAACAAAGCCAAGCACGGAGCAACAATATATAAAAGATAACACCAAAACTAGCGAAGAAAGAAGAGAAATCACCCCCAAAACGAGCTACTGTTCATACTCGAAAAATGGAGCTACAGACCACAAAATCCGATCTCCACCGTTGAAATTGAAGAACCAGATATTGAGAACCCGCAGTTCAAATTTCAGCACGATCCAACGGTTAACGAATCGGGAAACGCAATTTAAAGCGGATTGTCAGAAGCAGAAAAATTTCTGACGAAAATTCTTTGCTCTCTCACGTTTTTTCTCTCTATATGGCTGCTATGAATTCACTCTTGTGTTCTCAAAATAAGACCTAAATTGATCCTATATATAGAGGAAATTTTGGGCAAAATTGACCTGGTCCAAATTGAATTGACACAACCTACACTGGGAGGTAAGAGTATCATCAGACAAATCTATCTACAGCTACTTGTTCCATCCCCTAGAGTAGCTTGGAAATGCCAAATGTTCAAAAATGATGCCAGGGCCAAATATCTTCACTATGTGGCTTTAACTACAGTCCATACTTCTTACTAGCGACAAACTAGTAGAGTGGGGATTGGATATTGAGCATGAATGTGTATTCTGTCAAGCTTTTATTGAAACTAATGAACACTTGTTTGTATTATGCCCTTATGCAAGAGCTTTATGGCAAAGAGTCCTCACTTGGCTGAAGAGACAACCATACAGTGCTACAAACGGGGAGATGCATATGACTTGGAGCATCAATAATGCTAAAGGTCGATCACAAACAGCTCACATTTTCAAAATGGTGTATGTAGAGGTCATTAATGCTATTTGGATGGAAAGAAACCAAAGAGTTTTTTAGAAGAAGAGCAGGACAATTGAAGACTTAGCTAAGGAAGTTGCTTACACATGCAATATTTGGGCCTCACCTGGTATTAGAATCTTACTACAACTATATCCCTTCTAGAGCTGGTAGGCATGAGAGTTTATTAAATTTGTATTCTTGGTTGTAGGCTCCTGTTTTGTTAAGGAGGCCATGGTTTTATGTTGTTTTAGGTAAATATGGACAGCTAGTTGAGTTGTAACTTGGTTGCGGTTTGTAATGCTCATATTTGGTGATTAATAAAATAACTTAATTACCACAAAAAGAAAGTACGAAAGAGATCACAGCCACTGATTAGAGATTTTAGGTTCCTCATTGTTCAAAATTCTTAGTAATAAACACATCTTCCTTTAATAGACCATAAAGTGACATGTGAAAAAAAAAAAAATAGACACAATAACACTTTTTGTCCTCTATTTATTGATGAATTATAATTTTTGTTCTTATGATATTTAGTAAAACACATTTGACATTTATCTTTTGTCAAAGAGGTGGTTTTGATCCATTTATAATGGATTTGATCCATTTATAATGGAAATATCTTATATTTGGATTACTTTTTTAACTAATTATCATCAAAATATAGAGTAAAAAGATAAAGTTAACATAACAGATGGAATAATTCATTAAATTTATGTAAATTTACAAGCATGGGATCAAAAGTATATATTGCACTTAGTTGAAAGTTATACATGCTAAACCATTTATTATAAGGACTAAAATAAAAAATTATCAATAACTGAGAATCAAAAGTTCAATTGTCCCAAAGAAAAATCGTGAAAGAGACATCTAAAGTCATTTAATGTTAGATATTCCACTTAATTATACCCAACTACTACTAATCTCCCCCTCACATACACACAGTCTTGTTCTTATTCCAGTCAAGTTCAACAGTTCACCAAAAATCTGGGAGCAAGCTTACAAAATTTAATTCAAATCAATTATGGAGTAATAAGAAATCATTATAAAAAATTATGACTAGTAAATTGGTTTTATACTTGGATAGTGGTAATATAGTATCCAAATATGTGTTGATTTATCAAGAAAGTTGATTCCTTTTTTATCAGAAACCATGGAATTCCGTTAAGACAAGGTCATATCTACAGCCAACCCCCACCCCCTCGCCTGCTCCCACACACACCCTTCCAAAATAAAAATCATTATTCCCTCCGTCTCAATTTAAGTATCTTAATTTAACTGAATATAAAATTTAAAAAATGAAGAGAGACTTTTAAATCTTGTGATCTTAAATAAAATATATGTGTATATGTGTAGTCTTTCAAATCTGAAGAAATGGATTTTTAGCCGATTACAATTTTTTTGTTTTGTTTATAATTCTTTTACAAAATATTTTCTTTTTTATCCATAAGAAATCTAAAAAAATACATAAGAGATCTGAAAAAAGCCATTTTTTTCTATTAAAATTGTAAAAAGACAAGAGAATCTAAAACTTATCAAAAGTTACTAACTTTTTTTGGTAGAGACAAAGAGTAAGACACTTAAATTGAGACGGAAGGATGGAGTAAAATATAAACCCCATAATTTTTTCAGGTTTACATAAAGCTTCCACTTGTTCATCACTTCTCAAAATATTTGTAACAGCACAAAATTGAAAGAAAGAAAGAAGCTTGGTTTCTTCGCGTGAACCCACAAAAACGTCTTCAAATAAACTTTTCTCCACATTTTGCTATCTTTATCTCTCACATATTACGCCAAACTCTCGGCTACTTTAATTTGTGTGTTTGTTTTCATTTCTTTGTTTCTGTTATACCTTTTTGTGTTTGCAGAGCACGTCATTTTCCAGAGAGAAAAAAAAACTAACAAGGCATAAGCACTTGTTGTGTACTGTACTCTGTTTGTTTGTTTGTTTTTTTTTTTGCTTTGAGGGTCGGTTATATTTTCATTTGAATTTAAAGACAAGTCTCTTTTTTCTCTCTTGGGTTTGTGTTTTCTTTAAGTTTAATGAAAAGAAAAATTGTAACTTTACTAGATTTTGTGTGTTGACTGTTAGAGAGAAAATTAAGCCGGATTCATTGGTTTGCGGTGACCGGAAAAAACTAGAAACAAGAAGACTTTTTGTCTTCCCTTTTTCGTTTTTTTAGTTTCCTTATAATAATAAGTAGTTGTCCAAACGTCAAAAAATAGTTTTCTTGATTATAGTATATATATTTTCACCTTCTATATAGTATCGACCGAGTTATATTCTCCCTTAATACAATCCCGTCATTTTCTCTCTTTCTTTCTCTCTCTTTTTTTTCCTCATTTCCATTTCTACTTTGTGTTTGTGTTTTCATTTCTCCTCTGTTTCTTTTGGTTATCCACTTTTTTCACAGAGTTTATTCAGAGAGAGAATTAGTTTGTGTATCTTTTTCTCTCTCTTTTGTTTTTTTTTGAATTATAATAATCATGTCAATGGAAAAGGGGTCATTGCAATCAAATTCAAATCTTGATTGCTTCTTGGAATGCACCACACCATTAGTCTCTTCACAATTTCTACCACAGGTATTATTTTCTTCAATTTCATTTCTGTTATGTTTTTATTTTAATTTCAAGAATGTGATTTGTTATATGATTTTTCTTCAATTCATTTCTGTTATGTGCAGAGTGAGATGAGAAATCTTAATAGGCTATGGCATCCATGGGAAAGAGAAAAAGTTGAATATTTCACTTTAAGTGATCTTTGGAATTGTTATGATGAATGGAGTGCTTATGGTGCTGGAGTTCCTATTAAAACAAATACAGGAGAAACATTAGTCCAATATTATGTGCCTTATCTTTCTGCTATTCAAATCTTTATCAGCAGATCATCTGTTAATTTCCTCAGGTAAAATTAAAATTCTCTTGGTCCTACATTTTATTTGGTATCTCAATTTGATCATAAGAAGAGTAACAACATATTGCTTGTGTGACAAGTTGAGCGGGTCAAATTATGTTTTTGTGAATCTAAACGGCTAAATGAATTGTTGTTTATGTTGGTAATTATGCGGAGTCGGGATTTTCACTAAAAGGGTTCAAAATATAAGAAGTAAATACACATAAGTCAAAGATTCAACATCTACTATATACATAAAATATAGTTTTAACCTGATTATACAGCTCTGCCCCTACCCTAAAGTTAGATAATTTGTTAAGTTTGTTAATTGCTTATTAGCAACTACATTTTTGATTTTTTTTGTAGGGAAGAGATGGAGAGTGTTTGCGAGACGAGGGATTCGTTTAGCGATTCGTTTAGTGATGAGAGTGAAAGTGAGAAGCTTTCAAGATGGGATGGATGTTCATCTGAGGAAGGTGATAGTCTATGGCAGATGAATGATAGATTGGGTTATCTTTATTTTCAGTACTTTGAGAGATCAACTCCTTATGGAAGAGTCCCTTTGATGGACAAGGTATCCTCATTTACCCTGATCAAGAAGCTACCCTGAATTTTTGCACCTTTTTTTTTTTTTGTTGTTGTACTTTTGCTTCTATTTTCCACTTGTGAAAGTCTTCTTTTGACCCAAAATTTGTACTTGTAGCTAGTGCTGTAGGAAATGTATGCGGTAGATAGAATCAGATAAGATTAGTTGTATATTTCTTATTTCTTCTATTCTATCTCTGGTTTCCTCTGTTTTTGACCTCCCTTTTATGAGCTTCAGTTTAGAAGGAATGGACTCACTGGAATATGTTTATGTATCTTTCCTTGTGATTTGTAAACGCATATCTACAGTCATTTTATGCTTTTACCCCCACTATAATCGTTGTTGACATATCTGTATTGTTCTTTATTATGTTTTCAAGCCTAAGTTGTGGATTATGTGTGATTTAATCACCCACTCATATTTGTTTATGCAACTCAGACAGAATCAGAAGCATTTTCTTTATGCATTGGAGTTATTGAATGATTCTTTGTTTGAATAGATATATCAGATTCCACGTGACACATGTGTGAATTTTTAGTATATATTGCTTTGTTTTACAAGTTATTTGACTGAAAAATCTAATTCAATTTGCTTGCAGATTAGTGGCTTTGCTGAAAGATACCCTGGACTAATGTCATTGAGAAGTGTAGATCTTTCACCAGCTAGTTGGATGTCTGTTGCTTGGTATGCCATCTCTCTCCCTGCTATCTCTTTCTGTGCCCTTATGATCATGGACCTGATGATCTTGTCAAGTTAATGAAATTTATGCTCGTAAAAGTGTTTTTAAGTACTTATGATCGGTGTTCAATTGGATCTTGTTTTTAAGTTTCATGACACCTAAGTTGATCCTGCATCCTTTTGGTATTGCTGACTTGCTTGTTTGCCACCAGCAAACTTTGAGAAGGGGAATAAAAGAAGGAACTTTGTCACTAACCCTTTTGATCTGAACATTACAGGTATCCGATATATCACATTCCTATGGGAAGAACCATTAAGGACTTGTCAACATGCTTTCTCACTTTCCACACCCTTTCTTCTTCTTTTCAAGGTATTATTCGATCTGTCTTTTGTACTTCAAATTCACCGTTGCTTTTCCCTTTTTATCCTCTGATCTTACGAGGGAATGAGTGCTGACCGTACAGAATATTTTACACCAACCTTTTGGTCTAATGGTGCAGATATGGACCTTGAAGACGACATGGAGAATGGTAAACGGAAGAGAAAGGAAGGAGAAAATATCCCTCTTTCACCTTTCGGTTTAGGCACTTACAAGATGCAAGGGGATGTGTGGCTTTCGAACAGGAGTGGAAGGGACCAAGAGAGGCTTTCATCACTTTTTAGTGCAGCAGATTCTTGGCTAAAGCAGTTGGGTGTCCAGCACCACGACTTTAATTATTTCATGGGTATTCGTCGTGGCTGACTATTTCAAATGATCATGAAGTTGCACTTTAAACCCCACCAATGGGGCTGAGTACTGGAGTTCCTTTTTCTTAAGTTTCTGAGGTGTTTTGGTTTGTTGCTTTTGTTAGCATGAACAGCCTTAGAACTGAAAGGTTCGATTCTCCTTATAAAGGCGTTAGTCTTTTACGTGATGTTCTCCTAAAATCCTAAACTGAGGATTTTTCCTGTGTCTTAGTGCCTTAAGCTTTGAGATTTCTGTGACTTGTTTTTGTATAGGGACTAATTGACATGACTATGATGACCCCTAGCACTTTGTGAGCAATTCTTGCACGCTTGTGCAATTTGCTCCATCTTTTGTATAAATTCTCTGAGGTGCCTTTTTGGTGTTTCTTTTGTGCTTTTCCTTGTAATATTTTCATGTAAATAGTTGATCTTTGAACAGTTAATTCCAGCACAAGTGGATAATGCTAGTTGAATAGCAAAAAAAGAGTTGTTGTGTTCACATTGAATCATCTTTAATAATCATTTCTGCTTGTGGGTAGTGGATGAGTTTGGTTATTGATTTTATGGAGGTCTCAGAAAGTCTAAAAACACGAATAGAGGTGGGTCCATTTTTGTTACACAAGAAGCCACGGCAATTGTGTGGACCTCATGTCATTGCCATAATTATGTGTCATTTTCTTAAAATTTTGCAAGGTCTGGGAAACCAGCACTAAATCTGTTGGCCCAGTCTAATGGACTTTCTGTATTTAGTCATCTTATCTTAAAAATAGTTTAAAATATGCGTTATTTTAAAAAAAAAAAATCTAAGAAGTATAATTTCTTCTTTTCCAAACTTACTTTTGCTCCAATATATTGCGTGAAAAACATTCTAGAAGTCTTTTCAACGTATTATTTACATTTGCTAGGAATATAGGAGTTGTATATTAACGAGGTAATATTTTTTTCAAGACAAAGATGAAGGGTAACGTAGTTAAATTACTCTTTAACTAATGTAATTAACCAAATTTCTTAAGGGTACTCCGTATTTTTACAAACTGATTAACTCTTTTATTTTCCCCCAATCTTTTTGTTTCTTCCCTTGATTATACCTAGAATGATTAGAACATTTTTCTGGTGAAGGAATTGAATAATAAATTGTCATTTTTGTGAGTTATAAGTTAAAAGTAGCACCTATGATTTAACAAATCAATATATTATTAGATAAGTTTCTGCTAGAAAAAACTTCAATACTAAATGAAAGAAAAAAAAAATTGGACAAAAGATCAGATGATATTAGGAAGAAATTCATCCATAATGCAATGTACCGTATCTATAATGATGTTTTCTCTCATGATTGTGTGTACAAAAAGAAGAGGGAATATTTAGTTATTTAATTTATTTTGAACATCAATTCTTAGTCTTTATTAAATAATAATTCTACTAAATAAAAACTTATAGTAGTATAAAAGAGTATTAGAAAAACCCTCAGGGGTTGGCGCAGTGTGGATTAATGACGAGCGCGGGGCCTCCCTTTCAAGGCGCCGAGTTCGAATCTAGCGCAAACAATTTACGGGCCCCGGACGTAAACCTCGAATTACCCGTGGTGCACTTGCGGGAAACTCGCTTCGAGGGCACTCGTGCACCCCGGGATTAGTCGGGGTTGAAAGAGACTCGGACACCCGGTGCTTAATAAAAAAAAAAAAAAAAAAAGAGTATTAGAAATTGAAATTATAAAAATAATTTAAGATTTGGCAATGGGGTTGGCAATGACAAAAACAGAACAGATAACCCACAATTCCCAACCAAGTGTCCAATAAAAGTTTCCTCCTTGTACCACTCATTCAATTCTCCCCGTCCATTGTATTGTGCTTCCAGTTCATTATCTTAGATTTTCTTAGCTAATTTCTTGAGATGACATTGAATAAAGTATCAATTAATTGTTTAATAGTGGCCCAACTTCTATGTTGATAACCATGAGTACAAGAAAGGTCCATTAGAAAATTACCTCTACCAGTATTTCACTATTCAACTCCACAATCTCTTCAAGCACTAGATATTAAACAGCTAGCTGAATTTGACCTTTTCTTTTACAAGGCAATGGGACCGACTTATCATCAACTTTAGAAATGGTCCAATAGGAAGAATTATTAAAAAAAAATAAAAAGAAAGGATGATTTCACTATTGTATTCAGGAGTAGAACATTTTGTTGATCTAAAAAGTACGACCACTAACCATATGACAATAAGAGACTATTTTGAGTGCAACCACCAACAAACAACTCCTAGCTATACATGGGGTATTTTGCTTATTTTTATAGTCAATTAAGTCAAGAAGTCATGCCCACATTGGTTGTATAGGACATGGCACTTATTCAAATTCAACTCATGTTGTGCAACAAACAACTAAGGAATAAATGAATTGTATGATCCAATTTGAGAACCAATGAAATGAATGCATTAAGGAGAGTTAGGATTTTCTAGTATGGGATTATGATGATCCAATCTATTGGCGGTGGATTATTTGATTTAGTGCTTGATGATTGGACAAGCTCAAACATAGAGATAATCAATTCTTTTATAACTGTGGTGTCCACGCAGCTTGCGCGTACCTCGATTAACTCCACTGGAATCAATATAGATACTGGGTAACTCTGACCGCTAAAGCTTGGAAGAAATCACCTAAAATTTTCACCTCTGCTAAGATTTAAGGGGAAACCTCATGGTTCTTAACCCATTTCATTGATCACCATACCCTTGAATGTAGATAATAATCTTCATTTTATAACTGAAAAAAAATCATCTCAACTAATTTCATTGGCCACACCCTTTTTATCAATAAATAATCTCACTTGGGCTTGTGGTGTCAATGGGAACATGCGACTTTGAGCTGTGGCACCACCATCATGAACTTTCCTATACTTGTGGCTGATCATCATCATCATATACTGCTTTACCGTTTCCTCATAAAAGGTAATTTGGAAGTGCAACGCATTAGAAACCTTAGGTAAATTTTGATAGTTTTCTCAAAATTTTAATAGTTACTTAAAAGGAAGATTTGGATAAGGTGAGATGCAATTGTACAAAGTTTGGTAGGTTTCAAAAGATATAATTAATTTCATATCACGTGTTAGGTGACATTTCGTGTCGAGTTAAACTAAAGGTTGATTAAAGATTCAAGTGACATATTTTCGCAATTAAATACGATGTTGCTCATACTCAAACAAGTGTAAAAGAGATGATTGCCTCTCTTTATTACATTTATAAATTAAGAAAAATTCATCTCTATAATTTATTGAAATGTCCCGAACTTCTGCCTCATAAGTAAAATTAAAACTTATGCCTAAAATTTATAACTAAAATTTATGCCTCGTGGATATCAAAAGTTTTACCCAGTGGATCTTTTTAAGTTGAGATCATTGTTTTAAAATTTTGTTAGATAGAGACAAAAGTTCAAGACCCCCTTTTACAGCCCTATTTCTGCAATTTTGAGTTTATTTACTAGAAGAATTAACCTAAATAGCAGCTCATACAATCACTTAAACATAAAATAACGGGCGAATGTATAACATATATATATATATGTGTGTGTGTGTGTGTAACCACATATAATCAATGTATGATTATGTATACTGGCTAAAAAAGTAATATAGTCAAATCTCTCCGTAATGGCACAGATTTGTTCGAAAATTTCATAGCTGCTATAGTGAGGTGTTGTTATGTATGTATACTTGCATTTCATGTTTGCATCTCATTTAGCTGTTATAAACACAACTACGCCAAAAAAAATATATATATATATATTTCTATACTTTTTATGTTACAAACGAAAACAAAATACTTGTTAATTTTAAAATCTCCATTGATTTTCATATTCCATTAATTAAAAATTGAAGCGACTAATAAATTCATAACTAGTTGTACACTTGTACTGTACCGATAAAGAATTAAAATCTAAAGAACATATGCCTTTGAAATTAATTGAAAATTTAAATACGTCAAGTTTGACGTAAGAATTTTACAATTGTAGGTTGTTTCGTAAATTCTAGTCTCTTAATGCTTGATAAGATTCCTAATGAAAACTCTAGAAATTAAAAATGGAATTAAAATGCAAGGAGTTAATATAAAGCAAGACCCAATTAGTAAAGGAATTATAGGCAAATCTAGGTATATTAAACCTAAACCCTCCTAATTGATTCCTACTAATGAACCTATACTAATTGATAGTCAACAATGAAGACCCAATGAATCCACAAATGAGCAATTCAATGTAGAAAATCAAGGACAAAAGTTTTGGATTACCAACCAAAGATCCACACAACTAATCACTAAAATAATTTCTAATTAACTAACTAAACAAACTATCACTCATAAGAGGTTTTTCTTCAATAATCAAGCTAAAAACTAATGAAATGACTAAGACAACTATATATAGTCTTGCCTTTTACAACTAAGGGCCAAAAGTGACCTTTAGCAAAACTAGCCACAAGTTGGCCGAAAATAGCCAACATTGGCTCTTCTTTGGCCGTTTGCACTTCTAACCACTTTTTGTGGCTTCCATTCTTATGCCTTCATCTTCAACTTCCTCCCAAGCAATCATCCACACGTTGTACACTCTTGAGAGGTGTTCTTCAAGCGCCTCCAATGCCCCGCTCTTCATGAACATCACTTGCAAGTCTTGGAGCTCCTTGGCTTGGCTACGAGTGAAGGGCCTTGAAGGAGTGGTGCCCATTGGTATCATATCAGTGCTAATATAACGTATGAATTGACGGAGATTTTTGTCCAAATTTTCAGCAAAAAAGAATTTAATAGCTTTTACTTGGTGATTACCATAATAATTTTAATATTTTATACATAATATATTTGTTATAAAATATTATTACACAATATTTGAGTATGATTGTTATAGATAAGTAATTTTACAAAGAGCCTGCCGCTATAATGAATGCCACTGCTATTATAGGTAGAATGATGTTATAGAGAAGTAAAATATAACATGAAAAATCGGTTCTGGAGAAAATCAGGCCGTTATAGTAAAATATTATTATAACGAATGACAATTATAGAGAGGTTTGACTTTTGACTGTAGTAAATCAAGCTGGTTATTGGTGTATAGATCCCTTTTTACGATGACATATGTACATGGGGCAATTTGCACGATTGCCCTTATTCTAGAGTGGTCTTTAATTTTTACTCCTCAAATTGTTGGTTTCTAATTTTTGTTCTTCACCTAAATACCCAGAGGTTCTGGGTTCGAACCCTGGCTCAGTAAAAATAAAAAATAAAAAATCGCAAGGCAGAATTTCGTACTCCCTCTGTCCCAATTTGTTTGACACTTTTTTTTTTCGAGAGTCAAACGAGTTGTTCTTTGACCGTAATTTTTTTATGTCTTTTAAACATTTTAATTATGGTGACTTATAATACTTTTTTACGTAGTTTTCAAATATGTAAATTTTATTTTGAAGAATTTAAAGTTTCTATGTTCAAACACACAGTCAAAATTAAGAAGTTTGACTCTCGAAAAGCGAAAAGTCTCAAACAAATTGGGACGGAGGAGTAGCAAAATTAGGCCTATTTGGAAGGCCTAACTTATGTAGAATTCCAGCATAGTAAAATAAAATTTCAAAATTTCACAAGGCAAACTTTTGCCTTAAAGGCAGAGGTATCGTGAAGCCTTGCCTTGCGATTTTTTTTTTTTAACTGATCGGAGGTTCGAACCCAAAGCCTGGAGGTATTTTAGGCCACTTTTTTAAGCGAAAGACAAAAATTAAAGACCAGCAATTTAAGGGGCAAAAATTAAGGACTGACGCCTTTGAAGGCCAATCCACGAAAAAAAAAAAAGATGTACATGGGCCCTCTTGATTTCCGTTGAATTGATCCATTAGAAATTTGAATTGGGATATTGGATTGGGCTCTATGCTCCTAAACCAAGATGGGCCTGAAAAGTGAAATAGTGTTGACTTAAGAGTAAAGTCGGATGTCAAAAATTTGCTAAACATGTATTTCTTGAAAAATACACACCAATTATCGTAATCGAAAAAATTTCAAGTAAGCTGTGATAAGAAAAGACCGTTATATCCTAATGTTAGCAATCTAAAATCGAACTTTTGGCATCAATGGATCCTATAACACAAAGTTTGCAGAAGTTTTGTATGGAAGCAAATCAAATGCAATCCATCATCGATTGTTATTAAAACTTTGGATTTGAGGCTCATTAATATTAGAGATGGTAAAGCTACACAAGAATATTTAATCAACAACCAAGTCGCAAAAATTAATAATAAAAGAAGAGATGGAGTTTGAGGTGTGCTAGGAAAGGGCAGACTTCACAATAGATGTATCCTTTAAAGATTGGATGACCTAGCACATTTTCACAAATATTGTGTCTTGTCCAAACGATATATTTAAAGTTTGAATCGCTTCTAAATAAATATCACCAAAGATATTAAAGAACATAAAAAATGTCAAACTAACTCAATACACAAAATATTACTTGTAAGTCTGTTCGAATACACATAAGAATGTTGCCTATTTATGTGTAAAAGAAGTACAAATGAAAGTAAGTTCTAATGGCAAACTAATTTAAGAGTAAGAAACAAAAATATGTTGAGAAACACTGTATGGTAATTAAGTAGTTTATTTTTGTCATCAAGGAACAGGATATGACTTGTTATGGCACATACATTTGTAAGCCATGGGACAAGTCTCAGCTTCTTCAAATGATGAACAAACAAAGCTAACCATGACTAATCTACAAGGTGTACAAGATCCACATGAATGTGAACAATCTGGCAAACTTGACCCTGCTATTTGTAATGTATCTGCTGCTCTTTTGCGTACTGTTCCCCTTCTTAATTCCAAGTTCATTTCTGGCTTCACCACGGCCTTTTTTCTGTCTGGGCTCACAGGGTGATTGCTCTGCATCTGCTAATTACATATCAAAAAATTCAACATCATAAGCACTAAGTTATCCTATTTGGAAGTTAATTAACTGTTTATGCACTGACAGTGTATAATTTTTGTAAACTAGATGACCTACAACAACCAGTAACTCTTATACCAAGTCTAATTTCGTAATGGATTTAGGTTATATGCACATACAATGCAAATAACATGCTATTACTTTATTTTTCAGGTTTACATTATTACGTGTTTTATCAATAGTTACTAGTTTTTGTAAGTCAGCTTGATTTGATAGTGTGGTTGGGGCACAGAATTTAAATCTTTGGTTATATAGAAATTAAAGTAATGACCTATTACAACAAGTTAAAATGCGTCGATTGTGAAAAAATCAATTACTACAATGTCAGTGCACATAAATTAAATTCGCCTCGAAAACTAATGTATTAAGAGAGAAAAGAAGTAAGCCATACGTGAGTGTAGCTTGCGAATATGTCGGGCATGGATGAAAACTGGGAAAAAGACAAGAAGAATGAGAATAGTTGCGGTGCACACACAACCCTTCATTGGCTTTAATCTTCCTTTTTTCTTTTTCTTCTTTCCTCTTAGCTTTGTGATCCGCTTCTTAGCTTGTTGATATGGTAGAAAACAAGTTTAATTGGTTATGTTGAATAAAAAACTGGAAGAAATGCATGGATATTTAAAAGGGTAGCAAAAGAAAGGTAGAATTGAAGCAAGTCACAGGCAAGAGTGTGAGTGATAACAAAAGAGGTCACATGAAAGAGGCAGAGTTACAGTGATGAACAGGGCTTGAACCTTGTGAGATATGGACATATGGTGATTGTATTTGCCTTTTCACAGTTCACACACATTGAGGAACTATGGTGATTATTAAAATTTACTGAGGAGCTTATTTTTCGTGAAAGTTTCAATGGAGACTTACTGGAATTGGCTTGCCATGCATGGAACTGCCAGTCTGCTTTAAATGCGCAGTGCATTAGTAAATTCTACTGGAGTTAAGTTATGCACTCACAGTGTCCATAAAACATAATTACTCAATCAGGTTATTCCTTAAATAGGTCAATACAGGTAAATCTATTACTCCCCCTATCAATTTTTGTGACACCTTTTTGCTTCATGAGAGTCAATTTGACTAATTTTTTAAACTGAATTGGATAGGATCCACTTAATATATTAAAACTAAAATAGTTATTCAAAAATTATATCAAAAGTACCATAAGTTGCAATTTTTCTCATGTATATATGATGAAAAGATACATTTTAAATTATTGGTCAAAGTTTACATAGTTTGAATCTCAAAAAATGAAAAATGTCACGTAAATTGGGACAGAGAGTAAGATTTAAATTCTATACATTTTTGGTATCTAGATTTTTGGCGTGGCTAGGCTTGGCGGAGCTTAATGAGGCTTAGCTTAGTGTAGCTTAGCTTCATGATATTGTAATTTATGCAAAATAAAAAATTATTTAGAGCATCCGTATTTGCATTGATCTCTCTCCTTCAATAGGTGTCATGGATGGTAGTTGATTTTACCTATCTTATGAGCTAATTTAGACCATTTTTGCACCCAATAGAAGTGTCAAACGGAGTAGCAATGTGGAACAATGTCTAATATCATAAGCTAACAACAGAAATAGTATCACCAAGGAATTTTATTGGCCGTAATGGGTGGCATCAGGCTACGTTGGAGGGGCCTAACATAGCGGGGCTTAAAGTGGCTTAGCAAGAGCTTGGCGGGCTAGGCTTAGCAGAGCTTAGCGCGGCTTAGAGGGGCTTTAAGTGGCTTGGCGTGGCTAGGCTTAGCGGGGCTTAGTGGAGCTTGGCATGGCTAGACTTAGCGGGGCTAGGCTTAAACGTGGCTTAGCCTGCTTAGTCTAGCTTCTAGGCTCATGTTAGTGTAAATTATGCTAAATAAAAAATTAATTAAAGCATCAACATTGCATAAAAGTTGATCTCTCTTTTATGCTAAATAAAAAATTAATTAAAGCATCAACATTAAATCAATAGGTGTCGGGGATGGTAAGTTAGGTGATATATATTTCATAGCAAGTTTGATTTAGAGCCCGTTTGGATTGGCTTATAAGTTGGTTTTCAAATTTTTTGAAAGTATTTGACTTTTTAAATTTAAAGCCATTTTTGCTTAAAATAAGCCCAAAAAACTAATTGGGTTTATTTGGCTTAACTTATCTAAAGAAATTATAGTGAAAAACGAACATAAGCCAAAAAAAATAAGTTGGACTACACCAACTTATTTTTTTTTTTGCTTATAAGCTGCTTTTTTTAAGTCCATCCAAACAGGCTCTTTAGTAACTTGAAAAATAAACACTATAAGAAAAAAGAAATTTGCCAACAAAATTTTTTGTTGATGGTATTGACCATGTTGCAAAAAGTATTTTTGGTAACAACATTTTTTCGTTGTTGCATAAAGTTTTTTCTTCGGCTGTTATTGCAACGACGTGCAACAACTTTTTTGTTATTACCAAAAGTACTTTTTGCAACAATAGTCAATGTATGACAAACAAAATTAAATTGTTTGGAAACCAAAAAAAGTTCAATTTTAAAAGTTTCAACATATATGCCAACAATAAAATTAAGTTGTTGCTAAATATTAAATTTTACCAACAATATTATTTTTGTTGCCAAAGAGTTGTTACCATTTCTGTACTTTACTTTCTTGTAGTGAAAATAATAATCCGGTGTAACCGGTTAATTTTTACATCATTAATATATATCACTTAACTTCACATCTTAATAAATATTATAATTAATAATCTGATAAAAATAATAAGTGACCGTGCAACTAGAAACTTACACATACGGTGGAATATACCAGCTATAGAAGATTAGTTACCTTATTTCTACCTTTTTTCAAGTTATAAGTTATAAGTTTCACTGATTATAGGTAGTTATCCTTAACAACACTTTACTATGTTGATAATGTGAAATATGTATTCAAACTAGTATGAAATGCAACATAGTAAAGTGGTGATATTAGGCCAAACTAATGTGACTGCCATAAATGCTTTTTTTCCGGTTAACAATCAATGATTCAGATAATTAGAAAAAAAAAAAATACAGAAAAATGTTTCTACTGCACGTGATGTATTTATTACTCTCACTGAACTATTCTTATCGTAAAAACTACTCCTTTTAAAAGTTTCATACGAGTCTTACTTTTTTCACCAATCCAAACTGCGCATCTGGCTCCTCTCCAGTAGCCAATCCCTCCAATTGGTCCAGTAAGCTGTTAAATTCACTGCACGTGTTCTCTTAAAAAATTCATCCTCTAGATTTATTTGATTAACTATTTTAACCATGGTTACAGGTTCTCTCTCTTTTTCTCTTGCCTTTTTCACTGCCAAACAAGAACCTCTCTTCCTTTCTCCCAAATCTCTCAAAGAAGAGAAAACGAGAGCAATAATATCCGAGGCAAATACACTTCTAAAATTTTACTGTTGAAGAAAAAAAAAGAGAAATAGAAATAATGACACTATACTTCTTTTCACAAATGATTATGTTTTGGAACTTCGCATGGTGATGTTGTCATCACAACTCTGCTTGACTGCTTCTCCCTTGGAAAAATTGATTCTACTTCTCCCTTGAAATTAGAAAATTAAGTTGCTTCTCTCCATTTCGTACTAAACACATAGTCATAAATAAGTACCATTTGTTGGTTGCTCAATTTGTAGGTTAATGCAATTTGCACCAATAGTGATCCGCAGTCATATCTCAATCGAAGTGCTACTCATACAAATTTTCAATCTATTTTCTGAATCGAAGAACCTTAAGAAAATAATCAAACCCTGTAAAAAGATATGATATACTATTATTTTAGAAATAAGCTTGCACTTCTGCAACCATTGTTTATTAGAAACTTCAACAAGTAATATTACTGAAACATTCTAAATCTTCATCTTCCCATATTCCTTTCTTGTAGGATCCCGCTGGACCAAATAAATCTGGACCATAAATATTTTAAGAGGACACGTGCAGTAAATCAACTAGCCAACTGGAGGATTTTGGTACTGGAGGGGAGCCAAATCCCAAAACTTCAATGAGTAACAATTAAATTTCCAGGAAAGCCGCAAGGCATCAATTTGTTTTTCCCTAAATGAATAATATAAGCCGTAAGAAATGACCAAATCAACTATATATACTTGGATTATCTTGTTGCGTGAAATGCAGGAAATAAATAATTTCAGAGTATCTAGGGAAAATAATTTCTGAGAATCCAAACTGATAGCAAAACAATTTTGGAAATAGAAACAAGGTATTGTTAAATTTGAGAAATTGAATGAAAATAGTTAAAGATCAATGCAATTGAAGCCCATTTCCCCTCACCACTGCCTTTATATTTTGTTGTTTTGTTTTTAATTTACTTTTTGTTTTGAACAAAATCCATTTCTCCGATTTTAACACAACAAATAATATGTATTTAGTGTCCGCACTAATTCAAAAGGGATAAGTAATGTAATGTGTCATCCTCCATATAACATGGAATAGTGTTATATGCTCAATTAATTATGTATATTAACTGAAAAAACAAAAATCATATCATCCAAATACGTTTCATTTTGAGAAAGGGAAAAACATGAAGAAAAAAATACAAGACATATAAAAATAAACCTCCCAGTTCAAATGTCAAATCTTTCTTAAATTTCAATCCACTAATTTTTTTTTTATGACAAGGAATCTGGGAATGCTGCGTCTTGCCCTTCGGGTGCGCACAAGATAAAACCATTTCTTGTAATACCGCAAATACACAAGAGAGAAACCACACAAGAGAGATAACCCACACTAGGCAAATCCCCTACTATCGTAAGCGGGGGATTTCACCTTTCCTTAATATGAGACTGAGTGGAAGAGGATGAAAGTCACGCTAGAGGATTAAGCAATGCTTTCAGTACCTTTTGAGCCACCGTGAAGCGTGGTTTCAATCCACTAATTTTCTTCTCACTTATTAATACACCTTTCCTTAATATGAGGCGATCTGAGTGGAAGAGGATGAAGGAGTCACGCTAGAGGATTAAGCAATGAAGCTTAATTTAGTACTCCTTTTCGTCTCATTTTACGTGAAGATATTATTGTTTAGAACAGTCAAATAATTTTTTCTTTGATTATAATTTTCTCAAACTCTTTTTTTTCTATATATATTTTGAATCGTTAGCTATGTTGATTTGTAGTATTTTTCATATAATTTTCAAATATTATTTTATTTTAAAAAACTTGAAGAATCTATATCCAAATTCATAGTCAACATTAAGTGTTTTGATTCTCGTACCCAGAGCCTTTGACATAAATTGGGACACATATAGTATCACAACGAGACTAAGCTTTCATCACCAACTGATATAGTTTAACCGAATAAACCATGCGCTTTTACACTTGAAAAATTGCGAGTTAATCATTTTCTTTTAGTTTGCTTGTCTTACTTTTCTTTTTAGTCGGTTTGAAAAAATGTCTCTTTAATTTTTTTGGCAATTTTTAATTCCAACTTTCCATATGACATGTTTAAGATCACATAATTAAAAAGCATTTTGATCTATAATACAAATCTTTTATTTAAGACCACAAAAGTCTTGTTTACTTTCTTAAACTTCATGTCAAGTCAAAATCAGATAAACAAAAAAGTATAATTTTAATATGTATGTATGTATAACATATTTTATCAAATTGTTCAAAATACAAATAATCAGATAACTACATACATGAACAATCATATATTCAATTGGAAAACACAACTCGCATTTTCAAATATGTTCTTAATATCAGCGGCAATTCGAATGGGATAAGATGGGCCGCAGTCTGTTTAAAATGGGATGGTATAAACTATGCTTAATCTCTTAATTAAGTACCTTGTCTATGTTAATAGTTGAAAATTTGAAACTATATCATGTAGAGAGAAACTTCCATTTCAGACGGCAACAACATGATGAAATAAACACAGTATAAACAATTAATTCAAAGGAAAATAAGCCTCCAAACTTGGCTGCTGACCCAAGTTTCTGTGCTCTTTCTTTTCTAATTGCGTACGTAACATCTAATAACTAGCCACAAATTACGACATCCCTTCTAAATGTGTGCCTTATACTAGATGTTATGAATTGTCGACTTTGACTAGTAGTTTAATATTACGTACAATCATCACTTGCCCAGTATTCAATCTAGAAAAAATGGGGAAAAATATCAACAAAAAATAGCAAGATTACTAGTCAAACCCCGCATTTAGCACATTTTATAAATCTTTAAGTCTATAAATAGTAAACCTCGGAGTACTATTTATCTGTTCTCGTTGATTAGTAGTTGTTTGTCGATACTATATTTTTGTCGAATTGTAGCTAATCTCTCACCCATTCGCAGAGCTTCACAACTAAAAAAAAAAAAAAAAAAAAAAAAAAAAAAAAAACGTTAGCTAATCTCTCACCCATTCATTTCTGTAACTAAACAATAAAATCCGCTGCTAATCTTATTTAGCCACGGAAGATTATCGAAAATATCTGTTAAACTGGGAGTAATTTAGCGTCTTAGCTATTTCCAGATTTTTTTGTAGTGAATTTTTCAGGGTTGATCAGCCATGAACAGTCTAGCAAGGAACACGCCTTTACGTTTTAGCAGAAGGGTCAATGAATACGAGCCTTTGGATCAATTACAGACAGGTGAATCAAGAAACGAAATTGAAGTTGCTGGTGATGATGATCATAGTCGTCAATACAGGCGTCGGAATATAACTACTGTAGAGCAGCAAAAGAGTACAATAAAGCAGCAGAGAAGTCCAATAATATGGAGTTCACTTAGTTACAGAAGAGAACGAGCCAGAAAGAGGCATATTTTTCTACAAAGCTACAAGCTTGAATCCTATGACAGTTCGAGGGGTACGAAGTTGAAGAAGATTGTTGTCAAAGTGAACTCTACTATGGTCTCTGTTTTGTCATTCATGTCGCCTCATAACCTCAGACCAGATTGTAATTGTCAGTCCTCGTTGTTCCTCCCACTCGAATCATAAGGCATTGTTGATTAGGGGTTCGAGCCGTTAAATCGACCAGCCACTGATACTTGTATGAGGATACGCCGCCTACATTATACACCCCTTGGGGTGCGCCCTTCTTGCATTGGGAATGCCCTTTTTAAAATTATTCTCTCTACTTCCTTTTCCTATGAACTTTCTTTGTCAAATTCATCCTCGCTCTTAATATTGTTTAGAGTTTATATATATACCATCAGTGTAAAGGCCTTTTAGACCATCATGTCATCTTTATTTGTTGTAAAACATAACCTGTCTTATTTTTAATATTACAAGTCTCACATGTTAAGAATCTTTACTTGTAAATATAATTTGAGTGATCTGATTATGTAAAAGTAGTCCTACACGAACAATGTATGTAATTTAAACTCATTTATTTATAGTAGCAATTAATACTATCGAGACAGAGTATGAGACTATTTATGACTTATTATTGTAAATAGTACGTATTCTTTTCACTAGTATTATGTATCTTTTGTAAGGTATGACTATAATTCAACATGCGGATAATAAGGAGCTTAAAAATCCAGAGAAAGATGTACAGTAATCATTACAATGCAAACAAGCAGAGAACCAAAAATAGGAGCAATATTTTTGCTAATCTTTAGCCACACATATGTAACAATGTCCTTAACCAATGGAGCAATTCAATAAATAGGATCCATTACTCAAACTACCTCTTCTTTTCTCCCTTGAAATAACAATACTCTCTAGTTTCCTAACACGGAAAATAAAAAAGTGGTGGTCCTCCATCCATAAGAAAATAGGTCCACCACCACCAAAAACTACTTGTATTAATCCTAATTTGTTAATTTAATTTCCTCCTCCTCCTTCCTCCACCATAATGCATAACCCTCCGTACGGAAAAGCTCCTCGATATGGCGGGGAGTATTACTATGAAGAAAGGCGAAGAGGAGGAAACTTTTGCGTTAGATGCATCTGCTGTGTCTACTGCTTCCTGTTTTTCATGATCCTTGTTGCAGCCGCCCTCGTCTTCTATTTTTACGCGTACTACGATCCCAAAATGCCCACTTACAAATTCCAATCCCTCGATGTTAAGGAATTCGGATATCAACCTGATTTCAGTGTCACCGCGGATCTTATTATAACAATGAAAGCCGATAATCCCAACAAGATGATAGGATTTATTTACGGGGAAGATAGCTCGATCAACGTGACATATAGCGATTCAACAATTTGTTCAGGAAAAGTACCAGCTTTCCATCAGGGTCACAAGAATACAACTATAATGCAAATTGAACTAAAGGGGAAAAGTCAATTTGGATCAGGGCTTTATGAGGCATTGCAAGATAATGAGAAACATGGGAGAATTCCATTAAAGGTAATGGTTAAGGTACCTGTGCAAGTTGTTTTGCGAGATATTAAATTAAGGCAAGTCAATGTGTTTGTAAATAGCACATTGATTGTGAATAATTTGAAACCTGGACAGAAACCTGAGATTGAAGATAGCAAACCCACGTTCAAAGTTAAATTCTGATAAAATCTCCTCTGTTACTCTTCGGCGTTTTACGTATTGAAAACATTTTTTTAAGTGTGTACGATTGAATTTATTGGTTCATGACATTAGAAAAACGAACCATGGCTCTCTTACCTTGTATCAATAATGAGCTAGTTTCTGAAATATATCATACAAGTATATAAGGATTAATTGAGAGCCCACATAGTTTTGTAGGCTTTTTCTTTTGCAGTTTAGAAGGTTTCTCATGATCTGAACAAATAAAGATTGGATCGCCTATCTTGTTACATTTGCCCTTTGAGTACTGCATAAATTAGCAACTTGCACAATTCAGATTTTACCTTTTCTATCATTTGCATAAGTAACAGGCAGCCCAGAATCCTGCTTTTGGTATGGTCCGGTGAAGGGTCAGACCACATCTGCACAATTATTTGACCACAAATTTTTCATCCCTTTTTTTGGTCAAGTGGATAAGTTATATATATAAAAAAATATGTTCAACTACCTGCTAGTTTAAGGGTAACACTCATAGGTAATTTTGTAGAGTTTGGTACTACATAATTTACTATTACAATCCGTAACTTGCTATCAAAAGTAGTTCCTAGAATGTCTGCTCATACAATGTCCTTGGCAAACATCGGAGGAACTACCGAAATCTTTGTACCATTAAGAAAGTTCTTTAATTCCTTGCTCCTTCCTTAACTAGAAGTCTAGAACAAAAAACATAACTTAAAACAGAGCTACATATTAATTTACAAGGTATGACAAACATTCATATCATTGCTAAAGCACAATATTGATTTGATCTTTCAGAGACCTATTCTGGAGTGATTTCTTATTCTTGTCCCCAGTCCACTTCACCAGCAAATCATTATATATTAGTATTATTTCCAATTAGTATTATTTTTAAGTTCCAACTTCAATAAACTTCAAGAGAATACTTATGTCAGTAAAAATTACTTCTCTATCTATAAAAAGTTAAAGAATTGGCACTGAAATGTTCCTAAGTATAATAAATATGTAGTGCATTGAGCAACCTTACGAGAATGTCTTATTTACAGAATTACAGTCACTTAAGATCCTATTGTTATTTCTCCCGAACATATTTAGTAGTCAAATATTCCTGAACATCTTTTATTAATTAGTCCTGTGCTGTAGCAAAAAAGAAGATTGCCAGGGCGACTTATACCTGATCAACAGAAAGGATTCGTTTTTTACTCAAAATGTATAAACACCTACTTTCAAGTCCTGATAAAACCGTTTCTTCAAATCTTGGCGGTGTGAAGCATAATGGTTTTGAATTCTGTCCATGAAAATGAAAAGAACTACAATCGCCATACAGTACTATAGCAAGTATGAGAAAAAGCTGAACTCCTTTGATTTATGATTCTGCAAATTTTTAGAGGCAATGATATAGAACTATCAATTCTGCCTACAGTGCTTGTACTACTAGTAGGTTAGTAGTTTAGATTTTGTATCTCCAATTAATTACTAATAGCGTTACGCTTCGTCCTTCAAGAAGCTGATTGATCAAAAATTAAGAATTGAATAGATTTTCAGCTGGACATAGTTGCATGATCATCAAAGAGTACTTCCTACCCTTCTAACAGGGCATTTAGCCGAAGAACTTTAACCGTGCTATCAAAGAATACACTTTTTGTGGTAAATTTGTTCAATTTCAACTTGAACTTGGATTTCATTAAGTCGGTGTTTGGCCATGAAAACCAAATATTTTTTCACTTTATTTGGTAGTTTGGAGTTGAAGTTGGAGTTGAAGATGCAGTTGTGTTTGGTTATAATTTTTGCAAAGAATATTTGGTTGTTTGAATGTATTGAAAGTGAAAAAAATGGGGGGGGGGGGGGGAGGGGAAGAGTAAAAAATAAGATTTTGGTTGTTTTCCAAATTTCAAATACAACTTTAAGTTGTATTTGGAATTTTTATGGCCAAACACCATAAAGTAAAAAAAGTGAAAAAATATTCCGGAAAAAAGTGAATAATTCTCATGGACAAACGAGCCCTTAGTTAGAAGAATAGAAAGAGATGTTAAAAAGAACGGTCGTGGAAACTTGGGAATCTAAAACAGGTCTTTCTTGTATACAGAGGCGGACCCACATGGAAGGGTGGGAGTGCACACCCTTCGAAAAAAATTACGTATATATATGTGTGTGTGTGTGAATATACCTTGAGAAATTAATATATATATATAATTGTGCACTCTAACAAACGAAATTGTCTTTGGGGCAAGTTGGTTGCAACTGTTGCTTCCTTTACATGTCACTCCGGATCGAACCCGAATGTCACTTTTAATTATTTTTTTGAGCCTATTTTTAGGAAAACAATAAGCGTTAAATGAGTTCGCACAGATTCGAACCTGCACTGCACCACATGTTGCACAGCCTTAGCCACTGAGCTATCTCTTTGATTTGCTTCACTTTATTAAATTTTATTTATTACACAAATTTGACCTATATACTTGTATTTTCGTCACTGCTATGCTATTAATGACCCATCCGATACGGTATTATCCCTCGGTCGTCATTAGATTTTTTGTTGGTGTTTATGTTAAGATAATGGTGCTTCCGCCGTCTTAAAATCATGAGTCCGCCTCTGCTTGTATATCCCTCGTGTCGAGAGCTACTTTTTTGAATTTCAAGGCAGCACAGCACACCTTGGTCGTGGATGATTTTTGATTATCTACTTTAGGCTATAAGATTTTGTTCAATTACCATTCGAAAATTTGGAGTATGCATATGAAAGTGTCAATTTCTACTTTCCAGCTTGTTTCGCCATCAAATTTAGGAGTTAAAAATTTATGTGATCACTCAATTAGCCACTATAGTCACTCAACTTTGGGTAAGTAGTCTCTATAGTCACCCAACTTTATTTTTTCTTCCAAAAGTCACTCATTGGGTAATTGGCTTCCATAGTCATTTTAGCCGGTTATATAATTTCCGGTACATATTTAATGACGTGGTAGTTATAATTTCTTTTTAAAAAATATCTTAAAAAACTAACAATAATTAAGAGCCTGTTTGGATAGACCAGCTTATATGCCATTTTTAACTTTTTTAGATGTTTGGCAAAATAGAAAAGTGCTTAAAATAAGCCAAAAATAAGAAGTTGGTGAACCCTAACTTTTTCCCTTTTGGCTTAAAAGCCATTTTGGTTTGACCAACGATTTTACTCTTTTATCCTTTATACTTTCTTCTAATTTCAATATGACCCTCACTACTAAAAACCCTAAACTGTCATCTTTCCCTTTCAACAACTTATTTTCAAGTTCAGCATTTTTATCCAAACACGTAACTGCTTATTTATAAAATAACTTTCAGCACTTAAAAAGTACTTTAAGCACTTATGCTTAAAAGCCAAATTTTTTTCAACTAATCCAAACATGCTCTAAATTTATTTATTTAGGATCCAATTCATCATAATCAGTGCATATAACTAAATTTTAGGATATTATTCATCATTAATACATAAAAATAATGAACTTAGACAATATACCTCAAGCAATACTGCAAGACATAAATAATAATAAAAAATAATATTCTAATAATATAAATTCTTTTTTTTTTGTTTCCCACCTGGTGTTCGGTACCCGCATTGGAGCCCGACTATATCCGAATTCGCATCGCGTAGGGCCCCATTTGGGGGGAAGCGCTTCCTACCAAGGAATTTTTCATACCGAGGACTCGAACCCGAGACTTCTGGTTAAGAGAGGAGCAGCCCCATCCGCTGCACCACATCCTTTGGTGGTAAGAATATAAAATTCTATCAAATTAAACAAGTGAGCCAATAAACCCAATTAGCCGGATTGTCAACAATAACAACTAAAGTCTACAAAAAGTTACTGAAACAACACTAATAACAACCATAGAAGATTTGACCATCCGACAAAAAAGTTAAATCTTCTTTGATATTAACAGTTGATATTGGTAGTAACTTTTTGTCGGATGGTTAAATCTTCTTGGGTTGTTATTAGTGTTGTTTCAGTAACTTTTTGTAGACTTCAGTTGTTACTGCTGATAATCCGGCTAATTGGGTTTATTGGCTCACTTGTTTAATTTGATAGAATTTTATATTCTTAGAATTTTTTTATTGGAGTGTTATTTATGCTTTGCAGTATTACTTGAGATATATTGTCTAAGTTCATTTTTTATGTATTAATGATGAATAATATCCTAAACATTAGTATTAAATGCACTAATTATGATGAATTGGATCCTAAATAAATAAATAAATATATATATATATATATATATATATATATATATATATATATATAAAATTTCCACGTCATTAAATATGTACCGGAAATTATATTTTCAGCTAAAATGACTATAGAGGTCAATTATTCAAAGTTGAGTGACTATGAAGGACAATTACGCAAAGACCAAAGTTGAATGATTTTTGACAGACAAAACAAAGTTGAATGACTGTAGAGGGCACTTACCCAAAGTTGAGTGACTTTTGAAAGACAAAACAAAGTTGAGTGCTATAGAGGCCACTTACACAAAATTGAGTGATTTTAAGCTTTTAACTCTCAAATTTAGATATTAAAATTTAAACAGAACTCATCCCTTTCAATTTCTTTGAACCGCATGAGAGTGAAAACCTTATGTTGATCAACCAAAGAGGTCACCCAAAATTCTCAGGTGGTTTTAGTCTATGATACCAAGTTAAAATTCCACAAAGACCATCAGTGGACAGATTCTAAGACTATTTGATAGGTTTCTTTGTATATTTACTCATGACTGAGCTGATAGAGAGAGCATGACTTCTCCAAGTAATCTAAGCTTTATATTCCTTGACCAAGAGGAAAAAGAAAATGAAACTTGTAGAATTTACTAACAGTTGTAACAATATTTGGTTTGCGTCATAAAATATTGCAGTTAAGTACAACCAAATGCAAATTCAGCTTACCTACTAGCCTAATTTTCAAACAAGTATCCAACTTCAAGCTGCTTAAGCTAAACAAAGTTAACAAGAGCTCTTGTATGCCCTTGTAAAAGAAAGAATTCAATTACTACCAAGTACAATACAATGGGGTACAAAGTTGCACCTGAATTGAACTCACTCACACTCGGCGCTTACAGTACAAATTCAATAAATACATGTGTCACTTAATCGTTGTTAATTAACACACATTGTTAATTCGATTTTATCACTAATAGATAAAACTATTATATGATTTGGCGTAAACACCATAGATATGTGGTACAAGGGTAGAGATAGGATTTACATATAAGTTTGTCAAAACTTTATTAATTTTATCTCAAACCCTTAAAGAAAATTGTTAAATATGTATAAAAATTAAATTCAAACATTTGAGATTGTTGTTTCTGAACCAATAAAATTTAAATTTTGGATTCGGAATAAAGTTTGTTGTCAGATCATCATTAGGCTGTGCAGGATTGCGAGGTACCTGACATTTAGCTTCATGCCTTAGCCAACGACCCCACTTTTCCATGTCACTTTTTCGAGCATTCATTTTTTTTTTCACTCGGTGTTTGGTATTCGGATTGGAGTCCGATTACATCTGAATTCGCGTCGTGTAAGTTCCATTTCCAAAAAAAGCGCTCCCCATTAAAAAAAAATTATACTCAAAGCTCGAACCTGAGACTCTGATTAAAAAAAGAACAGGCTTATCCACTGCATCATCCGTTGATGGTTCCAGCATCCATATTCTAATGAATGTTTCAGGTATTTAACAGTTGGTTAACAACTCGTTGCCTTCCCCGTATTAAATTCTCCATTATTTATTTTTGTCTTTTTTTCTTCTCCCAAATGGATTGAATTTGGTGTACTGCTCGTTTGACTCCAAAACAAATGTATTTTAATTAACGACAAGAAATCACTGCGTGGTTTTCCATTTTGGAGAAGAAAAAAAAAGACAAAAATAAATAACATGTGCAGATGGTATTTGCTCATTAGACATAAAATTAGATAATGGTAGAGAAATAAACGGAGCAGTTTCCTAACACTAATTAGTTGTTGATCTTTTCAAAATCCACTAAACCCCCTTCTGCTAAAATGACTACCCAACTTCGTCCACTTATGCTATTGGTTCAGTTCATCATCCTTTAATTAGCCCAAAAATCAACTTTTTCTTTCTTTTACTTGTCTGATCACTGTAGCACGTGGCACTCCTTTAATTTATCACTTCATTTTCACTTGTTATAGGGACCACAGAGCACACCGATTTGTTAGCTTGGAGGAACTTAAACAGACATGTTTGATATACTCTTTGGGTGGAGAAAAGCTTCTAAATGGTAACCATGAACCAGCTTGTTAAAGAATGTGTAAAAAACCTTATGTTCACTTTACTTTTATTTTTTTCCTTTTCTGAATCCTATATATTGCTTTCGTTGTTAGTTGTCATATCTTCTTCATTTTCGTATTTCATTTCTCAAACTGCTTTCAAAATCTTAATTGAAATTGGGTCATCTGAAATGCCTCTCTACCTTCACGAGGGTAGAGTAAGGTCGTATGATGTGACTTACCCGCTTGCACCCATACATGCGAATTACACTAGGTATGTTGTTGTTGTCGTTGTATTGGTTATCTTTCTATGACAGCAAGAATTTGATTAAAAGGTTTATTTGGGACTGAGGCGTAGTTAGGGGTGTTCACTGCTCAGTTTGGGTCTGTTTTTTGTTAGAACCAAAAGCAAACCAATTTAGTTGGTTTTTTAATTATTAAAACCAAACCAAACATAATACATATCCATCGATTTAGTAGCTGCCGGTTTAATTCGGTTTGCATCGGTTTTTTCAGAAACTTAATGCTTTTCTCTTTTTCATTTTTTTTTTCCTACGACTAGGAAAGACTTTTCCATCCCTTTTCAACTTATTATCAGTTATTACCCTTTTATCGTGGGAGCTATACTTTTCTTGGAATATGGAGAAAATGTCTTAAAATCTATAAGCTTTTATCAGGTAAATAAAGTTTATAAGTGCAACTTTATTTAGGTAAATCTAATAGATGTTTCTTTGAATAAATGAGTTTGAATTTATGAATTTCTTTTAAGAAATGGGCTTAAGGTGTAAAGTTCATTAGCCTAATAGAGATAAAAAAAAGTTGATGAAAAAATAAACAAAGTACTTAAAATTATTTATCAAGATTAATATATTGTTATTTAATTTATGGTTTCTACTCTACTATTATCGTCATATACTCTAGAAATTGCATGAACTTTTTTTCTTAGAGGACATATATAGTTAATTAATACATGTATAAGATCCATCAAAGTTAATTCTCTTTCAATTCTTCTTTCATTGATCTATTTAATTTTAATTTTATTTTTTAACATTTTGTATCTTAATAAAACAATAATATATATAGACAAAAAATCAGCAAAACGAAGCATTCTAAATTATGTATCTAGTGATGACATACCATCCTATATCTCACCTTAAGAAAAATCATTAAAACCAGTGTTCCTTATATGGTTTACTATTTTTATCATCGATCTCACTTACTAGAAATTATAAAAATTGTGTATATTATTTGGTCAGTTAGGTTCGGTTTTTTCTTCGGTTTGTTTTTATTAAAATCAATCCAAATCAAATATTGTCGGTTTTTAAAATTCAAACTCATACCAAACCAAAACTAAACAACTATTGGTTTATTTAATCGGTTTGCGGTTTTGGTTTTTAACCAACCCGTGAACACCCCTAATTAGCGTAGTTGTTATTTGCTACAGTAAGAATTTGATTAAAAGGGTTCAATGCCGGCTTAAGCTGCTGAAGAATAAGAGAAGTTGCATTATCAAGCAATTGAGGGATGATTTGTCTGAGCTACTCAGAAATGGGCATTACGAAATTGTCACTGAAAGGGTAAGCAAGAAATAGATTTCTCATTTTGCTTCAAAATTATCAAGAATTGCCCTGCTAGTCTAATGTATTCCTTTGTTCATTAATCTGTTTGTTTTCCTACAATTTTCAGGTTGAACAGCTTTCATCGGATGAAAGGAAGGTTGCAGTGTATGACTTATTGGAGACTTACTGCGAATTTATAATCTTTAACCTTCCGTATATTCGAAGACATAAGTAAGAAATGAAAGCATTTCAATCTACCGCATATTATAATTGTAATGACTAGTGATTTATGTGTTCACGTTTATTTTTATTTTTTTCCTCAGGGATTGTCCCAATGATATCAATGAAGCAGTGTCAACTCTCATATTTGCATCAGCAAGACTCGGCGATTTGCCTGAGCTTGTAGCGATTCGCAAGCTATTTGGTGAACGATATGGTCAGATATTTGAAACATCTGCACTTCAATTACTTCCTGGGAATCTTGTGAGCCATCAGGTTAAATTTTTCCCCAAACTTAAAAGTCCTTGAGCATTTTTTTTATAACTTGTTATTTTTTTTTAAACTTTTATCCTTATTGAATATAGATAATTGATAATATATGCACAAGTTCTGTATCAGAAGAAGAGAAATACAGATTGGTGGATGAAATAGCAAGGAGTTGCTTTCAGCAAGGACCTTTGCTTCTTGAATACATAAATGAATCACATCAAGAGCAGGT
Source organism: Lycium ferocissimum (assembly GCF_029784015.1). NCBI lineage: Eukaryota > Viridiplantae > Streptophyta > Magnoliopsida > Solanales > Solanaceae > Lycium > Lycium ferocissimum. The sequence continues at coordinate 42,909,235 of NC_081352.1, read as the reverse complement.
AATTATGAATGCAATCCATAATGTCGCTAATCTGTAGCTAAAAAGATATCCTGATAATCCGTCATTAAATAGGATTAAGACAGATTTTCATTATTTAGTGACAGAAATTATCCATCGTGAAATAGGATTAGGGATGAATTTTCACTGTTGAGCGACAGAGGTTGTCATTCGTTAAATAGGATTAAGGATGAATTTTTACTGTTTAGCGATAGAAATTGTCTGTCGTTAAATAGATTAGCGTCGGATTTTTGCTGGTTAGCGGTAGAAATTGTCCGTTGATTCCTGCTTCTTTTTGTAGTCTTAAGGCACAAAGAAAAAAAAAACATGTTTGTCCTGCTTTATTCTTATTGGCACCACACAATTCCTTAATGCCCAAAAATTGCAGGTAAATGAAGGGAGTAATGCTGCAGCTGATTACAAGGAAGCTGAACAAATGAGATTAAAGGATCCCAAAATCTCACAGACAGAACTGCTTAAACCTGAAAATTCAGCGTGTTTCTCAACAACTCACACTTTTAATGATTCAGCGAACTGCTTGAAAAATAATGGTAATGAGAGAGTTCAAGATTCTGCTCAGCAAAGTTATTTATCCCAATCCCCTATTTCAAGTCCTGAACGCGTCACAGGAAGGGATACAGGGAATAAACGTGCATTTATTTCGGAGAAAAACATAGAGAGAAGAGCTGCAGAATCTTCTACAGAAGATTTAGCTGAATTACCTGAGCAGATGATATATTTGGATGACATTCAGGAATTTGAATCTGCTGTGAAGAAAGTCCCTTTTTTTCCTTTGAGACTAAAAATAGATACTGGAAGCAATTTTGAAGGCATTAAGAGAAAATGTGAGTTACGGAATGCACAAAAACAACCAAAAAGCTCGAGGAAGAATAACATGATATCTGGAAAAAGAATGAGAAGGAAAGCAGTTTCCGTCGTGTCAGACACTGATAGTACAATCTATTACGGAGACTTACGTGAGAGTTCTCCGGATAGCAAACCAAAACGACAAAACAGGAAAAGGAGTTCAAGAAAGAGTTATGTTAAGGAAAGTCATCAACCTTGCTATGTCAAATTCAGAAGCACAATGACTTTTGTCAAGTGCATCGATGATCATTCCAGATCAAACTGCAATTCGGGGTGCAATGGGCCAATGGAAAATCACTGCAGCTTGGAGCACCCACGTTATTACTGGATTGCTGATGGAAAAGACATTGGGGAATCTCCACTTTGCGTGCCAAAGAGAAGAGTCAAAGCTACAAAGGATCTTAGTAAATGCCAATTTTCCTGCAGTCAAGATGTTGAATCAGTGAGGCATCATTTTGTAAAATCCGATACTGAGGAGGTATGGGAAAGCCAAGAAACTTGTAATTCAACGATGTCATCATCATCATCAACAATGACATATCAAAGGGAAAGAAAAGAAAATCAGGCTCCGTATTTGAGGGCAACGACTATGCCTCCCGAAAGGCCTAAAGATAGCCTCATTGACAACTTTGTTCGATCAAATTCTTTCCCGGTTCAAGAGCCTGGAAATGAATTATATGGAACTCGCCATATCCATCCTAAGCTACCAGACTACGATGAACTATCAGCTAAGTTCCTGGCTCTCAAGAATGAGAAACTGCAAAAGAAATGCTAGCATCAAATCGAGGCTTTACCATAGCATGGCCATCGTCTAATCTAGGCTGGAACAAATTACTTGAGTTGCTTTTTTTTTTCTTCTATTTTTTGTTCATAAAACTAGCAAAACATACTTGCATTGTAAATGGAGATTTCTTTGTGTATGTCTGTGGGTATTGGTGATTCATAGAAGTAGTTGAGGTGAAATGAGTAATGCTTTGATGAAACTATATTGTGTTTTGGTGATTCATTGGTATATCCTTAAGTGAAATGAGTAATGCTTTGGTGAAACTGTTTTGTCTTGGTGCTTAACTATTAAATTATGAGTGGTTCAGGATAATTTTATTAATTGCTGCAGCTTTGATATGGAATTTTTTTAAGAGAATCACATATTATAATACCATCATTATTCTCATTTCATTTAGAATATTTTTTCTACTAAAAGTTTCACTTAGGGGAACATTCCTCAATTTTGGGCAATTGAGAATTGATTATTTTGGTGAACCATCAAATATTAGCCCATATTTCACCCGTATTGGATGGAGTGTACAAATAGTCGTTTGAAGGACCGCTATTTAAACATAATCGAATTTACATATTAGTTTTACTTTAGCCATTTTGTGATCAAATTTGAGATCTCAGGTTTGAAGTTATGACTTCAGTTCAGTCCTTGGGTCTGAAGTTGGGAACTGACAAGTCTAACTTCAGGACTCAAGTTCAAGTTTGAATGGTAGTTCGCAAATCAACCAATCGAGTTTGAAAACTTTCATACAAAGGTTTGAGGTTGCGAACTAGCCAAACCTAACCCCAGACCCGAAAGTCAAAAAATTAAATTTCAAACTTAAATTTGAAACTTTAAATCTTAGATTCCAAATATTCGGAGATGTGGGATATAACAATTTTTTTTATTCCAAGAATCCAATTTTTCTTTTTGGCATATAGTTATAAAGGAAGCTAGATCATAATTACTGGTCTCTATTGCTGTGAATTTTGGCATTATTATTAAATATAAGGGACAACAAAAGGGCTTTTGTAGTCCTCACAAAACTTTTTCAAAAATGTCAAACTTTTCAATTAATTACTTCTAGGTCCAAACTTTATTTTTTAAAGTCAAATTTATTTTTTGTTCTTATGGTCTACTTCTTAAGAGCTGTCGAACATTCTGCCTTATTTACCTATTTTATATTAGGTATTCGGTAATCTGCTGTACTTTATTTTCCCTATTGCTTTCTTCCGTTAATCTTATCTATTAACCTCAAAAATAGTCATTTCTTCGCTAGATATTTTTGCTTCTTGTTGCTCTTTGTTTTCTTCGTTTTCATTTGTTGCTTATTATAGATTTTTACATGCAAGCATTTTTTTTACTTTATATTTGTATTATGAAATTTGAGAATTTCTGAAAATTCTTTTACTTTATATTCATACTTTAATGAGCTCATATGTGTTTACCAAGATTAGTACAAAAATGATTTTCAGATAGTTTTAAAAATATTAAATGATGCCATATAATGTTAAAATAAAGAAAATATTATTAGTTAAGATTGGGGTATGTTTAAAATCTGTTGTTTAGTTAACTAAAATTAATCTTTTGAACACAAAATGAGAATGAAGTAGGGCGGAATTAGAGTGTCAACTACCGATTTGATCGAATTCCGTAGCACTTTGGTCCAAATTTTGTATTTGTCTTAAAAGTTCATTAAATATGTACAGATTATTAATTTAAAACTAAATAACTTAAAATTTTAGAATTCTTAACTCATATATTTCAAATTATGGCTCCGTATTTAATTTAAAGTAAATAATTTCATCAAAATGAAAGTTAAGTTATTAAAGGAGTGAGATGAAACGTTTTGCTTTTATATATTGAAAATATACTTATTTGAAGTTTAATTATTACCCACAAAAATTATATTTCTTTAATTAAAATATTATTTTATATATCTGAAGTTGGGCCCGGACTTAGCACGGGCCTCGTGAAACTAGTATAACTATATAGGAAGAGGACGAGGAGCGCAAACAAACGGTTTGAAGTTTACTCGAATTGGCCATTCTTTAAATAAAATACCGCGAATTGCCCTTCTTTTGGGGTGGTCTTTAAATTTTGTCCCTCATATTTATAATCTTTAAACTTTGCCCTTCGGCTAAAACCCATGGGTTCCAGGTTCGAACCCCCACTCAGTCAAAAATTTAAAAAAAAATCGCAAGGCAGAGTTTGAATTTCGCATGCTCCCCCGTGAGCGAAATTTTAGTTATGTTTAACCAAAAGTCCATTGGGAGAATTTTGCTCGAGGCATATATTATTAGGAAAAGAACACTATGTGTCCAATGGCCCAAAGTAATGCCACATTTGGCCAATATTGAGCCTAATACCCTCAGAAGTGCGCTCGGCCCAAAATAATCCCAAAAAATGGTTGGTCCCCAAAATAATGTCGAAAGGCTACGGCCCTAATGCCCAGCGTCATACAAAGATATATACACATGTTGGATATATACACTTTATATACAAGAATTATACATTTTATATACATATGCTGGAATTAATCTTACATTTATTTTACATAAATTATACGGTAATTATACATTTCTTATACACATATTATGCAATAATGATATGATATTTTTTTTTTTTACATATACATACATATTATATACCATAATGATACGGTTTCTATTATACATTTTTTATACATATGGTACACTTTCTATACAAGACTGATACAATTTATATACACATGACTAGAGTTATATATACACTTTCTATACAAAAAATGATACATATTATATACAAAAATGATACAATTTTCTATTCTATACAGGGCAGTTGCACTATGCTGATACACATTATATACACAAATGATACATATTATATACAAAAATGATACATACCTTAGTGATTCATATTTTATACAGTTTCTATACATTACAGATAGGTACTGATACATATTTTATACATAAATGACACACATTATATATAAAAATCGCCTCAAAAATTTTTGTGTTAGGATTTTTATTTAAAAATTGTCTTATTTAAGTTTTTTCTAATGGATGGGATTAGTTTAGTAGGTATAATTTGGGTTTGGGAAAAATTGGGTTAGATGGTGGGATTATTTATGGCCGACCGGCCATATATGTCCTTTTCCCTATATTATTATTTTATTACTTTTCAAGGTAAACTTTTAGTTATGACTTAACTAAAAGTGTGCCCCATAAGACATAATTAAAAGTATACCCTATAAGGCGGAACTTTTCCTTAAGAAATAACTAAAGTTATGTCGGACCCGGCATAACTATAAGTTCCGCCTTATAAGGCAAAGTTTATGCCTTAAGAAAAAGTTCCGCCTTAGGGGCATACTTTTAGTTATGTCTTAACTAAAAGTCTGGTCCATAAGGCATAACTAAAAGTATGCCCCATAAAGCAGAATTTTTCCTTAAGGCATAACTAAAAGTATGCCCCATAAGGCAGAATTTTTTCTTAAGGCATAACTAAAAGTTTGCCTTATAAGGCAAAAACTATGTCTTAAGGAAAAGTTATGCCTTATGGGCCATACTTTTAGTTATCTTTTTAATTAAAGGCCAAAGTCATAGATGGACTCCTGAACTTGTCCTGATTTTCCATTTAGACCCTTTGAAACGTTGATAAAATAAGATAAACTATGTCATTTCCGGTAGGCATAAGTGACATGGAAAAAACAATAAAAATAAGCCATGTCAATAAAAAAATTAATTTTAAGAAAAATTTATTTTAAAATTTATTTAAATAATTTTAAAAAAATCGAAAAAAACCCAACCCATCCTCTCCGATAGCCCACTTCACCTCCGCCGCCGCCGCTTCAAAATCTATTTAAATGATTAAAAAAATGGTGTCGTTTTTCGTCGGAGATTTTTTTAAATAGATTTTGAAGTGGAGCATCGGCGGCGGCGGCAAAGGCAGCGGCGGAGGCAGCGGCGGCGGCGAAGTGGGCTATCGGAGAGGATGGGTTGGGTTTTTTAATTTTTTTTTAATTATTTAAATAGATTTTAAAATAGAATTTTTGTTAAAATTAATTTTTAATGATTAAAAATTTTAAAAAAGAAAAAATTTGATCTATCACGGTCACAAGAGTTGCACGCGTGTTAACCCGTAATGAGGGTTCAAATAGCACAGTTTATCTTATGTTTGGGGGTTCAGATGGTCAACGTTTCAGTTAGGGGATCTAAATGAAAAATCATGACAAATTCAGGGGTCCATCTATGACTTTGGCCTTAACTAAAAGTCTGCCCCATAAGGCATAACTAGGAAAAGACTTTTAGTTAAGGCTTAACTAAAAGTCTTCCCATAAGTATGCCGGACCCGGCATATACTTGTTAAGGAATAACCAAAGTTATGCCGGACCCGGCATACTTATGCCAAGTCTGCCCATAAGGCATGAGTGTGCCGGGTCCGGCATAACTTTGGTTATTCCTTAACAAGTGTATGCCGGGTCCGGCATACATGCGACTAAAATATTGCCTTGTGATTTTTTTTTTTTAATTTATGCTTGAGCGGGGGTTTGAACCCAGAACCTCATGATTTCTGCGCGACGCTCAGGATTGCAACGCGAATGGCAAAAATTAAAGACCAGCAATATGGGGGCAAAATTTAAAGACTACAAATATGAGGGGCAAAATTTAAAGACCACCCCAAAAGAAGGCAATCCGCGCAAAAAAATGTAAAATACCTGAGCTTTCTCTCCTTCAAGGCCCAACGCAAACATTATCTTGAGGCCACGACCCTGTAAAACCATATGCAATAATTATCTTAGTAGCAGTCCAACAAGTTCAACAACAAAAAGATAACTTTAATTTTTATTTTATTTATAAATTTTAGTCAGTATGCATGCAGTATATAATCACTATAATATCTATGCATTAATATCCTGTCTGGCCAAATTTCTAAAATCAACTTATTTTGAAAATTATTTTTTCAAAAGTGCTTTTTAAAAAAGTATTTTTTTGGCAAAATTAGTTTGTGTTTGACAAATTAATTTAAAAAATACTTTTGGGCAGCAATTAGTGTTTGACTAAGCTTTTAAAAAGTGATCCCAAATGTATTTTCTCAAAAGTGCTTTTGGGCAAAAGCTAATTTTTTAGCTTCTAAAAATTGTTTTTGCTACTCTCTAGAATAACTTATTTTCTCCCAAAAGCTTGGTCAAACACATCTCTTTTTAAAAACAAGCACTTATTGGAGACACTAATAGAAAAAGTGATTTTTCCCACCGACATTCAATAGGAAATTTGTGCTATAAATCATGTTTTTCTCACCTCATTTCCACCGAACAATTAATCTCATTGGGAAAATGCATGATGGGAAACAGGTTCCCATTGAAACGTTGGGAAACCTCATAATTTTTCCATGTGAAAATTCTACTATTTATGTTTTTCCTACCCATATTCAGTGGGAAATAGCCATTGAAAATTTTTCAGTGGAAAAACAGTCATTTTTTAATAGTGACAATAAGCACTTTTGAGAAAAAATAAATCTGGCCAAACAGGCTATAAGTATACACCGGTGACAACTGCAAACTATTACGCTAGATGATTGAATTCTTTTTAGCTGACTAACTAAAACTTTTATATGAAATACCTCCGACAGCAATTTCCCCTCTTCCTCCCTTCCCAAAAGGAGGAGCACAACATTTCCCCCCCCCCCCCCCCCCCGAAAATAGAAAAATGAAAATGCTTTTTAAATCACGAGTATAGTCGCTTAGGGTTGCATGACATGACCAAGAAAAAAAGGGTTGCATGAAGAATATCAAATAATTAGAACTCTATTTCAGAAACACTCTTGTGGGAATAATATTTACATAAATAGTGTTTATATTGTAAAAAATAAACAAGAAAACATATTATGTTCACTTTCCCAAAATTTCTTACTTTAAGAGATATTTCGAAGCAAAAAAATATCTGTGTACCAAAAACATTTTATAATTGATTCTATCCAATTACACGGATTTGACTTTTTAAAGTCAAACTTTGTCTGATTCCTTTCAATGTAATTATAATTAGTAGGAAAAAAAATATCTAAAACAGTAGGTCTTATAAATAACCATTAATAAGCATTGACTTTCTTATTTAAGAAAAGAATTACTTTTTTCTACAATATGTAATCTTGAGAGACTTTGTTGACATGGAACCTTAACTAGCATCATAGTGCTCAATGAAATGGCATCCAAATGGCCACTAAAAGTCATTTTATAGTAATTAAATTTGATGATAACACTGGTCTCGTCAACAAATCACTCAAGTTCACTAATTAATTTTAATTGCAGCCGACCAATTGGGATTGTTTATTTGTGTAATTACTTATGATTAAGTTTTAATCCTCAAGTCATTGATTCCCCGCTTTCCACGAAACCTAAGTTCACGTCTAACCTACGAGTACTAATCACTAAAACCACCTCATAGACTTTTTCTTTGTCAATTACCAGTTAAAGGTTAAATTAATCTAAAATGTGGTTTGAAGTGGACAAAGTACTAAAATACTTAATCTTCACAAACCACTCTTTCCAAAAGAAAGCGACCCGCAAAAAACCATTCCAGTAGAGAATTCTTTAACGGAAACGGTTTCCTGGCCTGATTATTGAAATTCTTTCCGTTGATAAAAAGATATTAAAATGCGAAAAGAATTATATAATGGCACATTTAATTTGTCTGTCTTTTAATGCCAGGACAATATGAGTTGATGATAGCTTGTTTGACTGGTTGTTGCTCAGGTTACATAATATATTGTACTGTATTATTTTTTGGATAAGGCGTTCAAATAGATTGTATCATTTGTTGTAGTTTGATATATTCTTATTGTTTGATTTGATTGTGTTGTATTAATTGTTCAATCACAAATAGGGAGGCAGTGGCAGGGTGCAGTTACCATGAAAAGTACGGGTTCAACAGACTCCAATAACTTTGATTCAAATCATGTATATTTGTTGAGAACTTCACTTAATATATACATATAAAATACTTCAAAACTCGATAAATTTCAAATCCTGAATTCGTCTCTATGAAAAAAAAATAACTACAGAACCCTTAAACTTATCCTAAAAAGTCAATTACACATATTCTAACTTTACGAGCTTCCTTTTACTCCATTATCTCGTTGGAAGTGAAACTAACACCATCCAATATTTATTCTAAAGGTAAGGAACATGAAAAAGTAAAGAAAAGAAGAAGAAAATTTCAATGTCGAATGAGAAAGATGCTAGTTCTAGAGAGTTCCGTGGTCAAATAATGTTGTTATAGGATAGGAGAACCACTCCCTTCATGATTAATTTTGTTCTGTGGCCATGTAATAAGGCAATCCAAAAGGGGCATGACACTTTCATGCATGCTTTGGACACCTAATCTATTTAGATAGATTTTGGTTGGTGAGTTTTCATCAATAATGGAGGGGTCTAAGATAATGACTTCTCTCAATTTTGTCACATTATTAATGATATTAATATCTGCTAATCCATTGGCTTCTACACAAATCTCTTGACTTTCATCGTGTTAAATATGTGCATGAGTGTATCAAATAGATAGGTCGAACTGAATTTGAACGGGTTAAAATGTACATTATTGATAAATAATTTGGTCCTTAATTTACACACTAATTTTTTTTTTTTGGACTAAACTGGCTGAATAATAAATCATAACACAACATGCCTAACTTTTAGTAAGTTTTAATTTTTTGCTTATTTTTTTATAATTTATTTAATTACCTAATAAACTTTTTTTCTTCCCTGCTTTAATTTCCACTGTGTTAACGTCTTTTCTACATTAATTTTCTGTCCGCTTTTCTTTCGGTCGGTTGTTCACTTATTCAAGTCTAGCTAGTCTAATTGTTGATAGGCAAATCACAAATATCTCCGTGAAGTCTTTGAGCATAATTATGGATTAATTAATCTCCATGAGGCAAAAGTCGCACTTCAACAATCGATAACCGAAAAGAAAATATTTATCGTGTCTTGTGTTCACATCATACTATATTTATTTAAAGATATTTTGCATGATATAGGTAACATCTAAAAGATATTTACCAACCTTTAGATGTACTTTAAATTAATTACCTACCGTAGCTACACATATTTTCGAGCAAATACACATTTAAACCTTACTCCTCCTCTTTTCTTCTTCTAGCCTTAATTCCTCCGCCACTGTTGTCTCCGATGTTTGACGACGATCTTGTCGCCAGTCCCTCCTCGTCGCCGTCATCATCACCTCCTCCGATGTCTACTAAAATTTAATTTTGAACATATGCAAGTTCACGGTGGCGGTGGTTCTTGGGTGAAAGAAGATGAAGATGATTTCGAGTTCCAAATTGTCGTCGTTGTCATCGTCATCAGATCTTCCTCGTCGTTGTCGTCATCATCTCGCACTCGCCAGATTTGATATTCGCTAGAGCTCAATCGACGGCCATGGTGGAGAAAATGGCTAGATCTGCAACGATTTCGAATTTAGATCTGGCTGTCGTCATTAGGGTTGTTCACGGTTTTGGTTAAAACCAAAACCAAACCGAAAATTTAACTAAATCGAATAAAAAAATCGACATTTGGTTTGATTTGGTTTTAAATTTTAAAAATCGATAATATTTGGTTTGGTTATGGTTCTATTAAAAAAAAATCGAATAAATAACCGAATCAAACTGATAAATTATATACATAAATTTTATAATTATTTATATGTATAATATTAGTTTTTCATAAATAATTATAAATATTTTATATCTTTTAATCATTAATTTGATTTTTGGTCTATTTATTTCACATGATTGTTTAAGGACCATATTTTTAAGAAAATATCCAAGCCCATGTCTTTAAGTCTTTTAACTCTTTTAAGCGTTAAGTGTAAACCTACTTATGACTCACGTTAGAGTCTAATGTCTTTAACTTAAATTTTTAGCCTTTTTTTGTCGCCCATTTGATTTTAGGTTGTTTCTTCTTCTTTTTTGAATTTATACCTTTCTTTTTTCTTGTCTGAATGGGTTAAAAACTTCTAATATTTTTCATATGAAAAGGACGGAAGGTTATAGATTTGGAGGTTCCTATACATAAGATCTTGATAACTTGTCGGCATTTTTCGCAACTCAAGACATGGTAATGCCCTAATACTTCTTCGTAGGTAATCTTCCTAAAAAGCGAGAAAAGAACAACTCCTTGTGAATCGAGACTAGCCTTGGGGATAATGATAGAAAAAACATCTGAAGTTTGGGATCATTACACAAAGTTTTTTCAATAAAATGGGAGAATTGAGGACAAAATGCAAGTACTGCCCCAAAGTTTGGATCATTACACAAAGTTTTTTTTTTTATTTCATATATTTTTTGTTTTAATTTTAGGTAGTCTTTATGTTTAATTAATATGTATGTTTGTAACAACAACTAAAAGCTCCTATACTCTACTTTATTTCCAAGTATGTGTATTAAGATGACAAAAATGGTGCAGCCACTACTAAGTTAGTTTTTAGCTCTATATGTAATAGTTTAGTAATTTTGGGTAACTTGAGTACTACACAATCACTAATAGTGAACATGTTTCTATGATGTATGTTCCACTTTAAACTATAAATAAAAGTTATCGTTTGAACCAAAAAGAAGACATGTCTTTTTCAACTTTTTAATGTTTTTCTTGATGTTTCATTGCTAGTCATAAACCGAAAAAAATCGAACCAAACCGACAATAACCAAACCGGTGGTTATTATTTTATTTGGTTTGGTTATGGTTTTAGACATTTAAAAACCGACTAAATTGGTTTGGTTATGATTTTAATCAATAACCGACACAAACCGAACCATGAACACCCCTAGTCGTCATCACCTCCACCGCCGACACCGGCGGTAACTAGACCACTTTTCCAGCTGACCTTGCTCGCTGTATTTTGTTTCTTATATTTCTCAGATCTGAACGGCTCAAATCTGGCGTATTTGAGTATATTCTGCATTTTTTAATGTAAATATAGTATGTTTTTTATATTTTTGCCTGTGTTTATGTATTCCGAAGGAGATTTTTTCTGCAAATCCCTGTATTTTTTGAATTTTGTTGTTTGGATAATGCCAAATTGAATACCATGCGAAAGTAGCTATGAATGAATACAATGTAAAATTAGCTACAAATGAATACTGTGAATTGAATACGTCCGAATATCCCTATATTTTTTTATTTTTTGTTGTTTGAATACTGTGAATTGAATAAAGTATAAAAGCAGCTACGAATGAATACAATGAATTGAATGCAGCCGAATTGAACACAGCAAAATACACCTGACAGCAACACACTTTATAGCTACGAATGATAATTAACGAAAGTATAGCTACGCCTTTCAAACAACGTCCAAACTATAGTCATTTGTGAAAAATGTCTCATCAAGTTACTTAAAAGATGATTGCCAGTAACTACATTGTTTGATATATTGAAAAGATAAATTTCACTTGATTTAAATTTTTATTACACTAATCATAATAGCCATATCGAAATAGCTCAGCTCGACACCAGGAGATGTTTGCACAAGTGAAATAAATATAGATATTTTGGTGACAAATCAAAGAGAATTACTATAGTTTCTTTTTCGTTTTTTTTTTTTTTTTTTTTTTTGTGGTAGGGTCCCACGTGTTGATGGAACCTGAGAAAAATATAGGGAGAAAATGATGAAGTGACCTAGTGACCACCGACACGTGCCATTTTCCGCCGACCCACCACCCAATAGACATTGGTTGACCTTTTTGTTGGGGAAATTGTTACTGACTTAACTTCAAATACCTGACATTTTTTAAAAACATTTTAAAGTTCTTTGCCGAAAGTTGGTGATTACGTGGATAGACTAATCTCACACATTTCTCATTCTGCCTATCATTGTTCTCTTCGACTCAATTATATGGTAAAAACTTATCCACATCATGTGTTTACACCATATCAATGAATAAATGTCATATGTTTGGAGTATATAACTTTCATTTAACCATGACTAATTAATCTATATATTCACTTTATTAAATCGTTCAACCATAATAAATAATTGTATTGATTTGATGTAAACAGTCTGTGCGGATAAGTATTTACCAATTATATTTAAGTTCTTCAAAATTACTTTTTTTTTTTTTTAGATTTAGAGTTCACCTATTACAATAGAGAAATTTTCAAAAATACATATTTCAACACAACACTTTGCATTTAAGTAATCACAATTTTCAATTTATATCCGTATCTCCAACATTTTTTACAATATTTATGCAGTCTTACATTATTACTCAAAATTTATATACATATATGTAAACAATGTAATTATATTGTATAAAGGTGTATAGCCATATGTAAAAGTATATAATAAGTCGCTAGCTAAAGAAACGAATTTCTTCTGGAGTTTCAATTGTTCAAACTCGTATCGAATCTCCATCAAACAACTTCAGATTTCGTAAACAAGCTCTTTAGCCACTCCAAATTTCTCACAGAAAAACATATTCAAAATTCAAACTCACTTTTTCAAGCTTTTTCAATAATGATACGTTATCCTATCTCTAATCTGATATTCACCATCCAAATTTTACAAAATTAGACACAACAATAAATCGAGTTTGTCAACTAACAATCAGATGCAACTGGGTTGAAGAAGAGAAATAAGAGAAGTGATCTAACTTTCAAATTGTGTACAATACGGGACAATTCGAGCAAAGATTGGAAAATGACAAGTTTAGTTATAAGCTTGGTCGTGTAATTGAGTGTGTAAAAATTTGGGGATCCAGAAAAGAGAACAGAAAGAGAACAGTGAGAATTGAAAACACGCTTATTATCCGGAGAACTCCCATTGATATCGCTATACTCCTAGCTTTGGTAGTATTAAAAATTAGACTTGCATTAGTCCAAGTAGATGTTGGGGTCGAAATAGCAGGGCGTCATGCAGAAGCTAACAATTGCAAACCTTGATGGCAATAAATCAGATGACAAGAAAACTATACTAAAAAAGAAGCATAATATATTAATATGATTTTGCCAACTGACCTATATATCAAATAAAAAACTAATATAAAAGAATGATGAAAACTATTGAGAGAATAATCTCCCCCTAAACAAAACTCTCTTTAACGATTATATTGTGGATATTATTGTGTGCTCTAATTGTGGGAAGGAAGTCTTCAATTTATAGATGTCCAAAACTTTTCTTTCAAGAAAAGGGTTACTCAAATATGAAAGATTTATATTTTCATTTTAGAAAAAGTAAAATCAATTATGGTAAGTTTTTTGCCCTTCCTTCGAGAAAAGATAAAATCCAAATATGATAAAACAATCATGGCAAAACCCTAACAGTAGACTCAAAGTATACAGTGTTGTTAGAACATATATGAAAAGAGAAGAATTAATTAACTAGGTCGAATAAGAATCACCATCTGATCAGGCAAACCTCGTATCTCTCCATGAAAAGGAATGCAACTCTCCCAACCAACTGTACGTGTATGTATCTGTTTGTTTCTTAATGTTTTTGGGCTTTAATTTCTCCATGTTGTCTGTTTCTTATTCATTAAACTTGCACTAAAAGATGCTCCACATTTTTCTTTTTATAACACATGTTTCAATTTTGGAGAGTTAATTATTAATGTTATTGGCAGTATTCCTTCTTTTTTGGGCATTATTCTTTGTTTTTAATAATACAAAGATTATCGAATTCTTATTGATCATTTCCTCAACTATTTTCTTGTCTTATGTGAAAGACAAATGTCTCTCATTAATTAAGAAGAGCTCTTTTTTCCTTCTTATATTGAACTGTGTCATCAGTCATGTACTGTGTTTATACAGAGCTAGTAAAAAAGAGTGGCCTCGTGCATGTAAGAAATGGACTTGAAGGTAAAACTGGTCAATTTACCCACTTGCTGCGATCCACATCTTATTTTGAAACAACTATTTTTAACTTTTTTTGAGCCTAAAAAAAATGTGTCCAAACACAAGGATATGTCTAGATACTGTCTAGAATTAATCCTTATAATAGCTTATTTTAATCCTCTGTAACAACCATCTTGAATGGCGTAACAGCCCTTATAATGCACTCCGCAGCTTGTCTGTTTCTTATTTCAGTCGAACAAAAGAAAAATACGCATGTTCTTTTCCATTGAAAAACAAAAACAACAAATATAATTCTTAGGAGGACATCTTCAACCTAATTTATTAGCCAAGTGAGAGCCGTTAGAATCTATGGACAAGGACTATGTTTTTCTTAATAACGACAATGTTTAGTCGGTTAAGAGATAAGATTCTGTACCATTGTTAATTTAATTAATTAATTAGGCACCTTTACTTTTATCCTTGATGCCTCTTTAATGAGCTATATTTATTGTGATTCAAAAATGCACAAACTTGTTCATTTTCCATAAGATTAATGAATTCGACAGTACGACACCAATGAGCTAGGGAAGTGAGTATATGAAAAACAACTAACTAATTCAAGTAAAGTTTTTGTTTTTTCTCCATATCCATGTGATAAACAGAGTCTATTGGACCAATTGATTGTAAAAATTAGTTGGCCTAAAAGGTGCGTGGGTGCTTCATGTGGTCTATCAATGACATATCAATTCACATGGTTCATGCCCTATCGACTAGATTAAAAGAGTGACTCCATTGATATAAATGTGTATTCAAGTTTTGCATGTCATTTTTAGGTAGAATACTAATATTAGTGATCTAAATTAGATCCATATACTGCTCCTAGTTATCTTTATTTTTACAACAACAACAACCCAGTGAAATCCCACAACTGTTATCTTTATTTTTACATGAGAGTATTATGTTTAAATCACAAATTTTAGTATTAAAAGCAAATATCACCTCCTTCCAAGTCCACTCTTGTTTCATCTAAATAGAAAGTACCTTTTCTACTGATTTGGTACAATACGATTGCACAAATAGTTTCTTAATTTCTCTCTTTCATAATTAACCATATTCTCGTATTTGAGCTGTGTATGAAGTTACCATTGTTAGAGAGTACTTTACTCGCAATGTGAAATTTTCTAGCGCAAATTCGAATTTATTCAAGCTTCAATACAAATATCAAAAATATTTAAAAAAATAAAAAATACAATGGAGTATGTATAAAAAAATTAAAATTTAAAATACAAAACTAGAAAGCACTCCCGCAAAAAAAGGAAAGGAAAAGACATATAGGACTATTGGGGAACCATGTGCTTTCTGTAAAATTTGGTGGTGACTCTAGTCAGTTAATAACACGGTGGCTATTTGAGCATGTTAACAGTCAAAACATTATGGAACAAAGACATTTGGATTTGATCACTTTTGGAACTTGAGATATTTTGTTGAGTTTCAATAACCAATTGTAACTTGCCACCTCACTGTACGGCTTAACTATTTGCAGTATTGTTTTCCATTTGACACCAACGCGCGTACTGCTTATGTGTCGCTCTCTCATTGGTCTATTCATATTGGAGCGCGTCTAAAGTCTAACCACCCCACTCTTTTCTTTTACGTGGAATTTAAAGACCTAGCTCACATAATTCAATTTGCTAAATTTAAATATTAACGGGCCAAATTTTAATTTAAATCATATGTTTTAATACTGTTTCTTCATGCACTATTCTTTCCATTCTAAAACAAACTGTCTTCGTTTGATGAGTTTTGATGCTAAAAAATTAGCAACTGATTGACAATTAATTAGAATGAACATAGTAAATTATAATCTTATATGACATCATGAATATTCACGAAGCCAAATCTCTTTACTTTGACTCATTTTATGTACATTTTCAAATCAGTTTAGTTGTGAAAATTTGTGAGCTTAAAGTTTTTTGTGTACTTTTTTTAATTCCTTTTTGTGTATTTTCTCAATATGTAAAATTAAAAAATTGAAATTACTTCATATCTGAATATACTAGTTTCTTCGTTTTTTGTAACAATTTTCCACCTTCAGAAGAATAAAGCATAGTCTTTTTTACTTGTGTTATGATTTCTTAACACAAGCCATAAATTAGATAATTTATTCTAGTAATGCAAAAGCCTTCATTTTTTTCCAAAACAGAGAGAGTACGAGTTTACGAAGGAAAGAAATTGCCATCAAGGGATGTTATGGGATGGATCAGGGATGATATTCGTTCATTCTTCAAAGAGTTTATGTGTCATAAGGACACAAATCTAAATTAATCGAAATTATGTTTGAGCTAGATAATTAAACGAAAAAGGCTCAAATATGCCATCCAAAATGAAGAAACCGTTTATGCCATCGAACTATTGAAATGGCTCATTTATCTTGTAGAAAAAGGACAAAGAGTTGCGTTACTCAAAATGACTCATCTCAAATGTGTAACGCCTCCAATTAGGTCTACGTCGTTTAATTAAACGACCAATTTTAAATACCAAATTAATAAAATACACGAATCTAAATTCGTATATGTGGTATTGTAAAGCTTGACTTTCTTTGAAATATCATGGATGAGTCTATCAGATTTCGAATACTAGATAATTAAAATAACAAAAGGAGGAGTGATGGATTCGTATTTGAACTTTTTTCGTAATTAAAATAACAAAAGGAGGAGTGATCAAAAGAAGGAAAGAGAAAAATAGAAAGGGGGGATTATAGTGCAGGTAACACTGTTGAAGAAGGTTGGAGTGTAAGCAACGGAAATTCAGAAAGAAAAAGCCGCGTGGGTCCAAATAAGCTGCCACAGACCAAACTAGGACTAGGACCCGTAGGATATCTCTTTTCCATCTGATGTTTAATATTCACGCAAAAAAAATTACACTATATATATAAAAAAAAATTTAAATTTTATATATATATATATATATATATATATATATATATAGATAGAGAGCAAGAGATTTTGAATCCCCAAACAAACGATTAGGGGTTAGCTTATTGGTTTAGGGTGTTTAAACTACACCTCGAACTTTTCAAGTTTAAATTTCAAACATTATATTTTTATTTTTCAAATCTCCTCAGTGATAATCCTGAATCTGCCGGTGGACGTTGGTGTCGTGATTAATCCAATTTGTGTCGTGTAATACTTATTTAAGAGCATTTGCCTCCTTATATTTACTCTCATTTCCCCCTCCGTCCTCCCCCACTTTCTCATATCAAAAATCAATTTCCGCTCTCTCCGCATCTTCAATCTCACACTGCCAATTACCTTCTATTACTTACCAAATTTGGAATCCTCTTCTCTCCTTACTAGACGCCGCTCGCTCTCTCTCTCTCTGTCTTTCCAAAAATATCTCTTGCCGACATTTGGGATGGTTTGTTGACCAGTTCACCTATTTCTTTCCTCTGTTTTCTCTTGGTTTGACAATATCAACAGTTGAAATTCAGATCTTTTTTTTTGTGTGTGTTTTCAACCAAATTAAAATCTGGATATTGATTGAATACCTTTTTTATGAACTGGGTTTTTATTAATTTTTAGTTTCAATACTCGTTTGATTTAACAAACCATTTCCCAATTATATTCAAGAATCAAGAGAGCGAGCGGCAAATTGTGAGGCTAGTGACAATGGCCGCACCAGAGGAAAGTGGCAAATCAAGAACGGCAATGGGCGAAGAAATGGACTTTGATGAAAGTACCTCTGAAAGACAGCAAAGGAGGCCAGTTTTTGAAGAAGCTTCCATGTCTAACAGACGTTTCAAGAAAATCAAAAGTCCCGAACACCAACGCTGTTCTCAATCCTATGCTTCTTCCTCTCACCAGCAGCCGAGTTTCCAATCCTCTGTTCCTTATAATAATCCCACATCCATGCCATTTCCCCCTCCTCCTACTCCGTCATCGTCATCATCTTCTTCTACAACGTCGAGGCTCGTTTTCCCTTTTGCCATTGACGGGACAAACCAATTGGGACCTAACACGACGCCTGTGTTTTCCCCGCAGCAGCAGCAAATGATCTCATTTTCACCTCAACAACAACGTCTTTACCCTCCGTATTTTGCAGGGGAGTTAGGACCATCACAGAATCAGCAGCAACTATTGCAGTATTGGAACGAAACGATAAATTTAAGCCCGAGAGGAAGAATGATGATGATGAGCAGATTAGGGCAAGATAGCAGGGGATATTTTAGGCCGCCTCAGGTAGTACAACCTATTTCCGCGACAAAGCTATACAGAGGAGTGAGGCAGAGACATTGGGGAAAATGGGTAGCTGAAATTCGTCTTCCAAGGAATCGGACTCGTCTTTGGCTTGGTACATTTGACACCGCTGAAGATGCAGCCATGGCCTATGACCGCGAGGCGTATAAGCTAAGAGGAGACAATGCTAAGCTCAACTTCCCTGAACGGTTTATTGGTAAAAACAGAGGAGAAGCTTCTCCCTCATCTCCAATTACTTCTCAAGAAACTTCAGTTTCGGTGCAGCCTATAGATACAGAGCTACTGCCTCCGCCTCAGCCCCCACAGCCACCACAGGAAGGTGATAATCATGATGAGGACTCGGGGATGGGATCGAGCGAGGTGATAGCTAGTGATGAAATCCAAGGGAGTTTTGATAGTTTTGGTCTGATAGAAGGTTCTGGATCATCATCATCACAATCAAGTGAATTAGTATGGGGTGAAATGGCTGAGGCATGGTACAATGCAATACCAGCAGGTTGGGGTCCAGGTAGTGCAGTTTGGGATGATGTGGATTACACAAATAATAACCTCATGTTTCCACCAAATCTTGATTTTGGGAATTTAGAGCCTCATAATTCTGATCCTCATCAGCATCATGATAATAATAATAATAATAATAGAGATAATCCATCTTCACCTTCATGTCCCATGAGGCCTTTCTTTTAGGTTCAATTTCTCATACATTTGTCCATTTAGGATTTAGGTGTTACATGCTCCCTTTGGCCATAGGAGATCTTTTTTTGACATAATCTCCGCGGATTCATCCACCGGATGAATCTCTGGCCAGGCCCGTGAGTTCATACACCGTCTTTGTTCATCTCTTTTTCCAATTGTTGCAGTTTTTAACCTGCAAGGCGATCTTTGGACCCCTCTTCCACTTGATCCACCGTACTTGTCATATCTGCAAAATGGCTGCATATTTAAAGCCTTTTCTTGCAGTGACAAGTTTTACTTGTTTACTAGTACTTCACACATATGTATCACATTTAGTGAGACCATATGCTAGTTTCATCAGCACTTAGTTGGTTTCCTTATATTTTTTCTCATTTGCAGTGTTTAATTTAGTGCAGTAGTTAAATTGCCTTAGCACCAACGTCGAGGGAGACAGTTTTATGATCTACTCTTGACAATTCCTCCATCACGAGCTCATTTTTTATTCGCGAGGATGGAGAGAATGGAAGTGTGTGTATATGTATTGATCTTCACTTCAGATCTATATGTTGTAATTTGTTTGTTGTTTTATTGAAGATATTAGTTCAGCATTTTGTTCCTCTTCTGAAGTTGATACATTTCTCGTTTGTTTGGAATCTAGTGTGCAAAAATATATTATTTTTAACAAGCATGCCACAAAGCAGAACATGCTGTCCTGCAAAAGGGTGTTTAAATAAAGGTCTGCTCAACATTCAAGAAACGGCCATACCAGTCTAGGTTCATGCATGGCATTTGCAAAATATCCATTTCTATTGGAATTGATTTCTCAATCACTTAATTAATAGTTATTATCTCAAAAAGTTATTTTTTTGTTGTGGGAAATTGTATTTAAGAAGAAATGTGACTTTTTGAGATAAGAACTATTGATTGAATGACCATATGAAAAATCAACCCTTTTTAACTGTTTTGTTTCCTTTCTTGTTCCTCTATAAACAATGATCGAGGCTGGAACTAGAGTTTTAGCTATGTATTCGGCAAAATCGAATAGTTTTGGCTAAAATCTTATATTTGTATTAAGAAATTTAGTTATATAAATAATTTATTGAAAATCAAGTAAAATATCCTTTTCTAAAATGCAGAACTATATACTCAAATTCTGGATCCAACTTTGTTAATGATGGTGATGGAAACAACTTCAAATATGCTAAGCAAGTTTTGCCCAACACGTTTTTCACGAACAACATCATTAGTATATGTGATTGTTGCTTAGTAGCCTGTCTAAGACAAAAATAACTTTTCTAAAAAGATTTTTGTACTTTTCAAAACATTTTTGATGTCCGTCTTTCTTTTGCTAAAATTAATAGGTTGATATAGACTGGCAGAATTTATAGAATGGGAGTGCTGATATTCCCTTTGATGTTTCATCTCATCTTCTGAATCTAGTTAGCTCTGATCAATTTTGATGTAACATTTTAATCTATTTTAAATTTATTTTAAAAGATTATGTCTTTTGGGCAAAAATTTTTTTTTTTAAAGTTTCTTTTTACCCCCAAAAACACTTATTTTTTACTTCAAAAGAATATAATTTCTCCAAACACTTCACTTTTTTTAAAAAAAAGTTTTAAAAAATAAAGAATATATAAAAAAAAAAAACAAAATGCGTGAATTATTAGTAACCTATCTAAGACAAACAACGTGACTCTTTCTCGGCTGATTTTTGTACTTTACTCCAAACATTTTTTTGATGTCCGTCTTTCTTTTGCTAAAAACTTGAGTATAGGTTGATATAGACTTGGCAGGAATTTATAGAATGGGAGTGCAGATATATACTTGTATTTATGTACTCAGTAACGAAAAGGATATCTTCCAAAACCTATAACATAAAATCCTAAATCGCAATTTTTGCTCATATCCTTGCGATAACGGGCCTTAAGCCTCAACCTATTATCGCATTCACTAGCCACTTTTCGATTATACATTTGAAAAATAGTTACTATTATGAAATTTTAAATTCCACAAGTGAATTTTAAAATGCTATATCTCGACTTTTAAAGCATCAGTGCACCTTCACTACCTCGGATTCAGACACTAAACACATAATATAAGTAGTGAAGTTTTTACAAAAATATATGAATATATTAGGAAGTGAGCATCCACCTCTTTAAATCTTAAATTCGACTCATGGCAAAACAGCAAATTTGCTGAATTAATAAAGAAAGTCAATGCATTTAATAATATGTCATTAGCATGCTTTTTAGTCCTTAATTATGTTGTTAATCCATTGAGAGGGACCCAGTCGCCGGCCCATGAAATCATCTAATTTCGCAGTTAGAACGTTACAAACATCATTGTAGCCTGTGATGAGAAAATGATATGATTTAAAATTGTCAACAAATAATAAAAAAAACAAAAATATCTAAAATGTTGTGGTTAGATAGCTATGGATTACGTTACGTGGTCCTAGCGTAGAACTAAAGCATGCCTATCATTTGATGTCATGGAGCGGCTGCAGCTCTATTATCTCCACAATATTAAATTAATTCCCCTATAATTTATTCGATACAATGTTGATGTATACACGTTAAATCTATACGCCAACATTGTAACGAATATATATAATATCAGTGTATCTTAATATGTTATCAATCCTAGTTATCATTTAATAAAGAATTAAATTTCGAGTCTAACTCAACTCCAAAAACTAATTCATAGAGTGGCGATTGACCAAACAACATTAGGATATCAAATAACCCGTCACCCACCACCGATGTAGGAACTCAAAACTCCTGCAACCCCAGTTACCCACTGATATGGGAAATGTTATCCAATCTTGCCCAATATAAGATGAGTTTCCAATAGCTGGTAAATCATATATTGTGATAAGTCTGCTCGATAAGAAATGGACATTGATCTAGCTAACTCACACAAAATATCTCATGAGGTGAGGATTGGTCAACAATCAAGATCATATAAGGAGATCACATAAATCATCGATCCAAGTGGGAACTCAATATCATTTAAATAATCTCATAGCGTAAAATTTCTTTTATACAATTCAATATATATAAATTAAACTCTTAAAATATACACATAGACTTGAACATAAATTGTGTTTTCACGAGCGAGGACAAAAACAAAATCCAAGGACGAGACTTGGCAATACGATTTTGATGGTACCAAGCTTCTAATTTATTCGGCAATCAATCATCCATAAACATAGGACAATATTTAGTTAGATGTTTGACTTTGTTTCCGTAGTGATTTTTTGAAAAATGTCGAAAGGAACTAATTAGAAACATTCAAAGTCCACAATATTGTGATAGAAAAATAGCGTTCAAAGAACTTGTTCTGCTAGGGAATAATGTGTCATCAAAGAATTCATCCCAAAATAACTCCAAAAAAATACAATACTTAATACCAATATAAAACAAAAGAGGAAAAAGAATGAAGTAACAGAGAAAATAAAATAAATGGAAGGGGAAACCCAAAGCTTATATTAATTAGAGTTAGGGGCTAAAATACATAAGGGGCTGAAAGGTTCAGCAGTGATGTCCTCGTCGTATTAAATTGGATATTACTTTTCTCCCTTAGTTTATATACTATATGTCACATGACTCATAAGTAGAGACCTGAAACATTATTTTATATTCCCTTTCTCTTCTTACATAAAACTTAAAGGCGTCCGAAATATGTGACTTTATTTTTGAAGAAATGGAAAAGGAAGTTAGCATGTAAATGTTTTAACGAGGGAAAACGGAGTTAAGAAAGTTGGTACATGCTCAAGAAGGCTTTTACACAAATAACCCCTTTTTAGACCATCATTCAAAATTTGGGTTAATATCACTTTAGGTCCTTCAGTTATTGGCAAATTTTTATTTTAATCTTTGTGACATCTGACTAAACACATTTATCTTAAATTCTTGAAGTGTACACTTTTGATCAGTTTGCTTGGGGATAATCACAGATTTTCTGAAATGTTAATTGTTCTACCCATTTAATTACTCGTGTCATATTAAAATTTGTATTATTACTCTATATTTGAGGGTATTTACATCTAAAAATAGCCTAAACGTGATATGTTTCCAACATAAAGGGATCAAAAATACGCATTTTAATTAATTTAAAGTCAAATATGCTGAATCTTATATACAAGGACCAAATCCATAATTAAGGGACCAAAAAGTGTTATTACCCCTTTAAATTTTATCCCTATTTTTGAACAAAAAAATCGTGTGCACAGATAACGCAAAACATTAGACTATCGTCGACGTCTACAAAAATTAGATCATGTTTTAATGTTTCACATAAGATTTTCAATTGTTCAAAATGAATCTTTAGACCATAGTGTAAAAAGTTCATAAATTGCAACTTTTTTTGCGCTGATTGTCCTTTTGGGGTGGTCTTTAAATTTTGTCCCTCAAATTGGTGGTCTTTAAGTTTTGCCCTACGCTTGAAGGTGGCCGAAAATACCGAGGTTCTAGGTTCAAACCCCCGATTAGGCATAACAATAAAAATAATTTAGTAAGGCAAGACTTTGAGAAAGTCTGCGTTATGCGGCATAAGTTGCCTTAAGGCATAACTAAAGTTATCTTGCGGATCCGGCATATGTTGCCTTAAGGCATAACTAAAAGTTTGTCTTATAAGGCAACCTATGCTGGACTTAAGACAACTTATAATATCTCCGGCAGAGGTTGCCTTAAGGCATAAAAGTCTACCTTATAAATTACCTTAAGGCATAAAATTTATGCCGGATCCGGCATAACTTTAGTTATGCCTTAAGGCGCTTATATCGGATCCGGCATAACTTCCTCCAAGCCTTGCCTTGAGAAATTATTTTTTATTTTTATGCTGAAGCCGGGGTTCGAACCCAGAACCTTAGGGTTTCTAGCGAAGGGCAAAAATTAAAGACCAGCAATTTGAGGGGGGGAAATTAAAGACCACCCCGAATGAGGGGCATTCCTGCGAATTGATAGAAATGAAAAAGAGAGTCACTTACTAAACATTTGCTCCAAAAACGGAACAACCACGAAAATATCTGGTCTTGAAGATTGAATCTTAGTTGGGCCTCCTCCTACTCAATGTAGCCCTCTGATATTAGGCCCAGCCCAGTCCAAAAAGTGGTAAGCCCACCCAATGTAGGCCTCTGACTATAAGGGCCAGCCCAGTTCTATTTGCATATGTAGTGCAGGTAGTAAATATCAAGGAGAATCCAAACTCAAGCATTGATTGGCTAGAGGAAGCTGACATGGCACTCTCCAGATTTCTCCATTACCATCTTATCCTTGTCCCAAAGCCCAATATCCTTCTAATCTGATTTTTCATTACAAATGCCCACGTACCTCCAAATCAAACTACTTAAATAGACACCCCACCCCCACGCCCAACCACACCTTCCTAATAAGAGAGTTGTAATAAGAGTTCAGTGAAAAACATTTTGACTAACAGGTCTAATATGGCTCTCCAAGCAGCATCTTTGCTTCCATCTGCATTTTCTCTGCACAAAGAGGTAAAGCTGCAAACTTCTAATCAATTAAACATACTTTGTTAATTACTAACCTGAAAATTGAACAAGATTTTATGTGACTCAATTGTGGCAGGGTAAATCATGTGCCACTCTCAAGGACAGTAGCCTCTCTGGAGTTGCATTATCTTGCAACCTGAAATCTAAATTCACTACTGCTGCAGGAAACAAGGTATCACAAATACAGTCTATGTCAGTTTTTATAATTAGTAGGCATTTGGACATGAATTTGGTGATATTTGAAACAAAATTAGTATTTGAAGTTGAGTTCAAAAAAAGTTATTTGAACATGTCTTTCACCTGAAAAAATGTTGAAGTTTCGCGAGTAACAAAATTTACTTGAAAAACTCAATTTCAGGTTGGAGTGAAAAATTTGACTAAAATGTATAACCAAACAATTTTTTAAAAAGAAGTTGAAAATTGAATGTCCAAACGGGTTCTTACTGTGCAAGTTGTTAAATAACTCTCTGCTAAATGAAAAAGTATAGTAGAGCCCAAGAAGCAGAATTAGAGCCCGCTTGGATTGGCTTATAAGTTGCTTATAAGCTGTTTTCATCTTTTTTGAGTGTTTGGCTAGCCAGCTTAAAGCCATTTTGTGCATAAAATAAGTCCAAAAAAATAATTTGGCCTGTTTGGCTTAGCTTATCTAAAGCAGCTTATAAGCTGAAAACAGCTTATGAGCCAAAAAAAAAATAAGTTAGCCTACCCCAACTTTTTTTTTTTTTGGCTTATAAGCTGTTTCCAGCTTATAAACTGCTTATTTTAAGCCCATCCAAACAAGCTCTTAGAGTCTCCTCTCTTCATGAAAAGCTATTTTGGGAAGTCAAATTACTTACCAGAGTAAAAAGCAAGAAGCACAATATATTTCAAACTGCAAAAACAGTACAAATATTTGAGAGTACCAAATTCTTCTTGGGTCAGTCCAGAGTGAAAAACATATTTTAAGACCTTTTTCTTGATCAACCTGTTTTGTTGCTGGACGCTGGTTCATCAAATCAGAAATAAAAACATCTAACTAGAGGAGAAAAAGAAAAGCATGTCGCCATTCCTCGACGAAAATGCTAATTGTGTAAATACCTATCTCTAAACAAATAAAGCCAAGCTTTTGAACCAGTGTCTTTCATTGCAATTCTGAACATATCTCACCTGAAATCCACTGCTTAATTCCTTTATAGAGAATGAAATAAACTTATATCGTTTACTCTTCGCCTCTGGATCCTGATGACATACTACATTTTGCATGTCATGGAATAGGAATTGACAAAGAAACTAGCGGTTGTACCTATTAGAGCACAAACAGCTGCTACCACTCCCGCAATCACCCAATCCACCTCAGAACAGAAGAAAATCCTCAGGAAAGGTAATGTGATAATTACCGGAGCCTCCTCTGGTTTAGGACTAGCTACAGCAAAAGCTATAGGTGACTCAGGAGAATGGCACGTTATTATGGCCTGTCGAGATTTCCTCAAGGCTGAGAAAGCAGCAAAATCAGTTGGCATTCCAAAGGAAAACTACACTGTCATGCATCTGGACCTCGCTTCCCTTGAAAGTGTCCGACAATTTGTAGACACTTTCCGACGTTCAGGCAGGCCACTTGATGCGCTAGTCTGCAATGCTGCAGTGTATTTACCAACTGCTAAAGAACCAACCTTTACCGCTGATGGATTTGAGCTTAGCGTGGGCACCAACCATCTCGGACATTTCCTGCTTTCAAGGCTGCTGTTAGATGACCTCAAGCAATCAGATCACCCACAAAAGCGCCTTATAATTGTTGGCTCCATTACAGGTACTGGTCTGAAACTCAAAGCTTATGCTCCCATATCCAGCATACTCGACTTCATTGAGCAACTCAATGCCAGGTCACTGTCAGTAAAGCTAAGCTTTACAGCTAGAAACTACGCATATTTCATGATACATAAAATGGTGGATAGCATGTGATGGAACATATGAAAGATTCCGGGTGTGCTCGGTATGATGGAGGAAAACATTCCAATTTCTCCATGTTCGGTTGGTCAAAAATTTTGAAGAACATTTTCTCTAGGAAAACAAGGTCCTCCAAAATGAGGAAAACGACTTCCCTAGTGGAAGTAGGGAAAAGTGGCATTCCACATTGATTGTGTCCTCCCCACCCTCCAACACACCTTATCCCCATTCCCCTCCCCCCTCCCCTCCCCACCAAAACACCCCCACCTACCATAGTATTTGTCTAGATAGATATCATATTCATCATGGAATACGATTCACTTTCAAGATGCCTTGGTGGTGAAATGGTAGACCAGCGAGACTCAAAATCTCGTGCTAAAGAGCGTGGAGGTTCGAGTTTTGGATTATTTACAAGCGGTATTCAAGTTCTTAGACTTTTAGGATAATATTTTTTGTTTACTGTAAGGACACAAGAAAATAAGAAATCCACTTATTTTCCTGGAAAACATTTCCCTTCATACCGAACACATCCTTCATAGTTGCTTTTTTTTTTTTTTTTTTTTTTTTTTTTGATGAAGTAAGATGTTGTCATTGATATAGGGCAACTGGAAGGTGCCATAACACAGCCTTCATAGTTGCTCTAGGGGAAGAAGATGGGAACAATCACTGGTTTGCTCTGGGCTTTTGATGTACATATTTTTGTAGCACTTTCTAAGTGCTATTTTAATACAAATATTACCTTTTCAAATTAAAAAAATGCTGGACAGCATATACAGCTCCTTATAAATTGTCATATTAAAGGAAACCGAACATGATTGAAATGTAATACTATAATTTGTCTGAATCAGGAAACACAAACACTTTGGCTGGAAACGTGCCACCAAAGGCAAATCTTGGAGATCTGCGAGGACTGGCAGGAGGATTGAATAGTTTAAACTGCTCACCCATGATTGATGGAGGAGAATTTGATGGCGCCAAAGCCTACAAAGACAGCAAAGTCTGTAACATGCTTACCATGCAAGAGTTTCATAGGCGTTTCCACGAGGAGACTGGAATTGCCTTTGCTTCCCTCTATCCCGGCTGTATTGCTGAAACTGGTTTATTTAGGAATCACATTCCCTTGTTCAGGGCTCTCTTCCCACCATTTCAGAAGTACATTACCAAAGGCTATGTAACTGAACAAGAAGCAGGAAAAAGACTTGCACAGGTTAGTTAAAATTAGCAAACTTGGACACCTTCATCCCTCACAATTACAGACTGAATTATTAACTAGCGCATGAAGAATATCACTTAATTATCTGTGCTATAAATTCAGGTAGTACGTGATCCAAGCCTTGGAAAATCTGGTGTCTATTGGAGTTGGAACAGTACCTCCTCCTCGTTTGAGAACCAGCTGTCGAAAGAGGCCAGCGACGCAGAGAAGGCACGCAAACTATGGGAGGTCAGTGAGAAGCTTGTTGGACTGGCTTAAATGGACTGGCAAGGGCGTGGCTTGTCTTTCCATCCAAGCCAAGAGAAGATGTATATATATGAGATAGTTCTTTATCAAAATACTTTTGGTATTTGTTGTTGATTAATTTCACCAAGATAGAGTTTTCAGGTAGGTAGGCAACAAGTTATTGTAACGATAAGAACATCTCAAGAATTGATCAAACAGAGAGTATATGATCCACCATGCTATTTGCCAAATTAAGATAAGAAGACTGGTATTTCCAAATATCCATTAAAAGCTAGACATGCTACTTGTTAGTTGTTACTGTTCAGAATTTTCATTTGCATCCTTTTTCTTTTCTCAGATTCAGAAACTGTATATGCACTACAAATGAATAAAGTAACAAAGAAACAGATTGGGTACAAAAATACACTAAAGAATTGACATTAACATTTATGATATGTCAGTCAGTGATGTGATATAGTGTGCACGAGAAACATTCCAAGCTTTAAACCAATTGGCCTACCACATACACTATAAAATATACCCCTATCACAATTCAAAATATAATCAATTTCGAATTCCAACCTGAACTGGTAAAAATTGAATGAAAACCTTAAGAAACTAGATATATCGTAAAACAAAAATATATTCCATTCGGTCTTGTTTGAAGAATATAAACTTACATTGCAATTACTCAGCAGGCAAAGCCATGCAACCACATCCTTTTTTCTCTTCCCAAAACAGCCTTTATTTTCTTCTAACCAAGTTTTATGGTTCTTACATTTATAGGTTTGTCGCACCCATTTCCAGGCATAAATAGAACCCACGAGATCCACTGCCAGAAACCAAACTATGAAACAGTTGATGATAAATAAAAGAAGCATAAAACACTGAATAAATAACAACTCCGTATTACAAAAGTATTAATTCATAGAGAACTAACATCTTCACTGTGTTTTTATACAAGTAGCAGAAAAATTAGCATCACATACGCTCAGGATTAAGGCAAATTTCACTGTGATAGAAAGCATGCATAAAAAAACAATCACTATGATATGAATCATTCAGAACATAACATGTTCACCCCGTTATATAAGCAGCACAAAACATTACCATTATAAATTTCCAGGATCAAGACAGATATTTTCACCTGCAGTAAGCATATAGGACAATGGCCAACCAGTTACTCATGCGAATCCAATTTTTATTCATAGTTTTCGCCAATGTAAACACAAAGCTGTAAGGAGTGCAATGACTTAAGAGGTGGATATTCAACCAGTCGCTAAACTTGAAGAATAAGATCTGCAACCAAATGAAAGAAGAAACTGGAAAGAATAATCTTTTCGACTTACCAATTAACTTAACACAGTTGGTCATTTGCCAAAACCTGGACAAGGTAGCACTAACTTACCAGCACCTGAAGTTTTGGCCAAGAGAAGTGCAAAATACGATTAGGCATCAGCACCACCTTAAACATAATTTTCAATTGCAAATTATAAAATCTAAAATATGGAACATCATGCAACATAAGCTTAGAGAGTCTTTTACCACAAAACAGTTGTCAGCCCTCAGAATGCATAAAGTTCAAGATGACTCAATTACAATCTTCTCCATCTGGTTCTGTCAACCTTCTTAAATGTCAAGTGAAGCAAATTGCTGAAGTGTTTTTCACATTGGAACATGATAAAGACGCTAATCCATCCTGTTTCTGCTAGAATATGAGATATGTACCGAAAAAAGTTTGTCCCCTATAAGTTAAAGGAAGTTAATGAAAAAGCTTCTAATTTGAAGCGGAGATGTATATTATTATTACCTTATCAAATATATAAAAAATGAAGAGGAGATGTATAAGAAAAGAGAATATTAGAACTATTTTATCAAATAAAATTAGGACAATATGATTGGTTGTTTGAAGAGAAAAATTGAGGAAGCTATGCACAGGCTATCTGACCCAGATCAAAGAAAGGTAGCGCTTCAGAATCAATTGACCTTCAAAGGAGAGAAAAAGACACATGGGGGAGAGAATCTAACCTTGTGAGTCTGCCCAAGATCCACTTATTGTAAGGTCCATTTGCGGGAACTAAGGCAGAGGAGGGACTTAACTGCTGGAGAGTTGAAGGAAAGGGAAGTCTTGATCGGCGAATTTTTCAGTCACAAGGAGTCACAGACTCTTGTACATAGGCGGAAAAACCAAAAAATAAGACAAAGGAAAAGTGGGGGAGCGGGGCGAGAGGCGAGAGAAAACCATAAAAATGGCTCAGCAAACCTTCCAATAAAACCATCCAACTTGATCATGTTCAGTTTTCCTGAACCTTACCAAAAACGAAATTTGATGGTGTCGTGAGTGGTCTTACCTGCAACACCTGCAGCTCCCAAACCTATTCAACCCTTTTAAAGGACAAACCTCAAGAATCATGGCATAGACTACTACCTAAAGCATAAGATACATCAATATATTACATCTAACAACCTCACACTGATACCCCACCGACTGAAGAACTGAGTTCAGTGCAATAACTTCCATTGCCTAATTTGTTAATTTTAGAAAAAAGCATCAGTTAAACTTATTTGCCATCTCTCACCCTAGTCCTTTAAGGTTGCAAGCTTTTAGGTTATGTTGCTTTTCGCTTCACCAAAACTAAGTGATTTTCAGTTCCACCTAGGACAAGTTTGAACCCCTTCTCCACTAAGGTCTGCAAGATAACAGCCATGAAGGAAACCAACATGCAGAGAAAACCCCACAACCTTAACTTAGGTAGCTGAACATTATTGTGCTTCAATTGGAAATTATGTTTCACGGACTCATACCTAGGCAAGTTTTAAGCATTTGCTGAGGACTTATGTCTAGTAAGCTGCAAATTCTGCAGCCGGTTGCTTCCACCGTGTTGGATAGGCATGTACAGAAAGTGTCTCGTCATACCAGTATACGGTTATTCCAAAACGTAACTTAATACATATAACGGTTATTCCTAATTACTCTATAGCTAAATACAAGACCAATTCATAAAATGCTCAGAAAACATAGAAATCAGTCAATAAAAAAGGCACAACCCGGTCTGTAACCATTCTCAAAAAAAAAAAAAAAAAAAAAAAAAGGCACAGCCCGGTGCACAAAGCGGCGTTCGCAGGGTCCGGATAAGGCCCGCACCCCAAAATCAGTTATTGAATCTTGTAAATCCAAAGTCAAGCCATGAGCTGATGCACAGCATGTGCAGAACTTCAAAACTACTTATTTGCAGAGACTAAAAGAATAGGAAAAATATGACTGTCAGAGGTAAGATTGCACCGGATAATTAAATGGTAAGACTAAAAGAAGAGATCCTTGTGTTTTGACAAGACATAAGCTGTCTCCATCTGAGCTCTCTACTACATATGTCTATATAATAGGCATGTCCACATCCACGCATAACTTTAAAATTTGCCATGAACTTCATTAGCTCAAATTTCACTAGCGAAATAAAAAGAGTAACATACATAAAAAGGTACATGAGATCTTTGATAAAACATAAAAGGCATGTGAAAAAAAAAAAAAAAAAAAAAAGAGATATGAGATTATAGAGGAAATACGGTAAACTCAAGACAAGCACAAAAATGCAGAAACTTCATCAGTTTCAGACTTGAAATTTGTTTTGCATGATCTGAAAGAAAAGAGCTTATATCTTACGAAGTGACAGCATCAATACGAAATCCAGTAACAAGAAGACTGCAGAGCACAGTCCAACCTGATAGAAAATCTGTCCTGGCAGAATCTCACTGTAACTGTCAACATGTCATATAAAGCTTTCTGTCAGTCAGCATAAAATTTAATGAAATTCTGCATCCCAAGTATGCTAAAGCTGAACGGATAGCAATTGTATTGGTCCTTAGGAGAAGTCAATTAAGATGGGAAACAGCAGAATTTAAAAGCATATCAAGTAACATGATTCAGATACCTGAAAGTTAGCAGGTTTATCAAGCACTACTATACCAATCCAGACTCATGACCTTACTTGAACAGGATCTGTTCTACTATAACAATCCACACTCATTGCATCAGAAGTTCAGAACAGTTTTGATTATAATTACACCAGAAGTTCAGAACAGTTTGAGCATAGTTAAGTGTCTAAACTCTGAAGTATTATGAGTCCAGCTCTTGATTGCTTCTCTTTTTCCATCATTTTCTTTTGTTTCTTTTGTTGTCTTTAAAGTTACCCCGGTAATTACTCATACCAAAAAAAAAAAAAAAGTTACACAGTGAATTTTAGTTACCAAACAAGATTGAACCTTCTGTTAAAGGGAATCATCGCACTTGTCTCCAAAATAAATTAAAAAAAAAAAACAAGAAACATAACGTTGAGAACAATATCAGAAATATCCATCCAGCCATAATATGAGAACTGGAAAATTGCAATAATAAGCTCACCATGACGTGACAAATACAACCAAGATCCAACCATTTGAAGTACAATTCAAACAAGGATGTTTTCACTACTGTCTCCTAACCTATAAATCTCGCTAGATTATCAAGTACAAAGACTCACACATACAGCAGATTAATTGTGGTTATTTTCAGCCAAAGTCTCCTCCTTCTTTAGTGTGGCTACCACCTTCTTCAGTATGCTTTCAGTTGGTTCATGAGAGTTCTCTACGGCCTTTGCTGTAGCTTGCCATTTTTCACCATGCTTTGGCTCTGCAGCAACACATCTCTTCAGCACATCGCTCCTCTGCTCTTCTGCTCCATGCTGCTGTTCAAATTTGTAGTACAATGCCCAGAAATCACCAATATCTGGTGCAAGGGTCACTGCCCTGTTGAACCAATTTCTTGCTTTGTCAACTTTCCTCTCCTGCCAAAACAGCTTAGCGACAGCAGCAATAACATGGGGATCATGATCACACTTCTTTAAAGCGTCAGAGCTCTTGGTTTTTCTTTGAGGCCGAGGCGCCATCTCAATTGAAGCAGCCCATAGAATGCCACTGTTGGGGCACTCCTGCAATGCTTTAGCCATGGAAATATCAGCTTCCCTTTTGTAGCCATGCCTAGCTTCAGCCCGCACAGCTGCAAGCCATAGCTCAGGGTTCTGAGGATTCTTCTTCCTGGCCATGGTAAGAACTGCTCGAGCTTTGCTCAGCCCATTCATCTTCTCCTCTAGAGAAGCAAGGGATAGCCAAAGGGGTATACAATTGGGGCAATGCTTAATGCCAGACTCAAAGGCATCCTTTGCCTTGTCAGAATTACCAAGTCTTTCTTCCAGCTGTCCCAACATCAACCAAAGTTTGAAAAATGAGGGGAAGCGCCTCAATGCTTCGTCCAGCAATCTCCTCTCCTCATCCACATTTCCAAGCTCTCTCTCCACAATGGCTGACTTCATCCAGACACGTTCCAAGCCTCCCCTTTCACGTGCCTTAGCAAGAAGCTTCCTTGCCCTCTCTGTCTCACGGTTCTCAAACTCGAGCTTGAAAGCAGCAAGCCATATCTCCTCAGAATCAGGAATTGCAGCGAATGCTTCCTCCAGAATTGCTCGAGCTGCAGGAACATCACCAGCAAGCCACTTCTCCTTGGCACCCATCAACCATAGAACCTCAGCCTTTGGAATGTAGGTAACTGCTTTTCGAAGAAGTGCATCAAGCGATTCCCTAGTGCCATGGCTTTTCTCGAGCTGTGCAGCTTTAAGCCAGATGCTTTTCTTAGTTCTAAATACAGTAAGAGCATGTGCATAAATGTATTTTGCCGTTTCAATAGAACCCCTTTTCTTGCACTCCTCAGCATCAGCAACCCAGGTCCTCTTCCTATCTTCTTCCTCAACACCAACCCCAACAGTGTTATTTATTATAGCTTGGCAAGTCCCAAGAGAACCGGCTCTTTCACATCCTTCAGCCTCCTTCATCCAAGCCTCCCTGTCAATCTCCAAACCTTCATTCTGCAAAGCCCTGATTGCCCTTTCAATAATTTTCCCAACTGAAGCAGAATTCCCATTGGCTTCTTCAAGCCTAGCTGCAGTGATCCAAATGGCAGGCTCTTTACGTAGCTTTTCTCTAGCCTTGTTAAGTACCTTCTTAGCATTTTCATAAGTTTCCAACTTAGCAAGAGCAAGCCAAAGCTCCACATGCAATGGGCAGCATTCCACAGCCCTCTGAAGCAAAAGTCTAGCATCTTCTTCATTAGCCAACTCCACAACAGCTTTCCACAACCTCACCGAATCGGGGATATGCTCTAAGCCTTTCCTCAACACACGGCTCTTGTTCGCTGTATCTTCCTCCAACTTTGAAGCCTGCATCCACAACTTTACCGAGTTAGGATTTGCTTTAACACCTTGAGCAATCACTGCCTTAGCCTCCAGCGGGCTCGCCAAACGACACGCCTCCAACCAAACATCCTCATTCTTAGGACACTCTTCACAACCTTTCTTTATCAACTGTCTTGCTACCTGCATCTTCCCTGCAACCTCCTCCAATCTAGCAGCTGCTATCCAACCAGGAGGATGCTTCGGATTCGTCTGAGTAACCGACTTAAGCAACAATCTAGCCTTCTTTATATCGGAAATCTCAGCATCGCTAGTAATCTTCATACTCTTCAAATCAGTCAAATATCCCTTAGGATCCACGACCGTTTGCCCAGTAACCGAGTCCAAAATCCTATCCAACCTCACCGACAACACGGTTCCTCTCCCTTCACCCACCGCAGTCAAATCAGCAACAGGCGTCTGCGAAGAAGGCGTCTCCATTCCACCAACTATCCTACTCCTCGGATCCAACGCACTCACATGTTCTTTCTCCTGTCTCGCCTTCTCCAAAAGGGTATCGGGAACAGGCACGAAACTCTCAAACCTCTTCTTCTTATTCCGTAACGAATAATCCCCTATTTCAGGTATACTATCCCACTCATCACTAGACAATGTATACAATTTCCTCTTCAAATCAGCAAACTGTTCAGTAATCTTCGGATTCGAAGCTCGATACTTCTCAATCTCTTGCTTTAACCTAGCTTCTCTCCTATCTTTCCGCCTCGAATCCATTCTCTGATCAATACTCTCCCAAATAGCATCAGCTTCTTTATCATCCTCATCATACTCAGCTGATGCAAACAACCCCACATCATTACCTTCAAACTCATCAAATTTCTGATTCTCATCATACCCTTTTTCCTCAGCATCATCCTCATTATCATCTTCCTCTTTCCCACGTCCCCGACCAACACCGGGCGCCGCGGGTGCCTGGGCACCCGCAGCACGATCAGGGAGGTCGGGGGCAGCACGGGCCGGGCCGATATCGGACCGGGTCGTGAATCCCGTTGCCCCACGGCCCAAACCCGCGACGTAATTCGCGGGGGGCCGTGTGTTGAGGAAATCGAGCCGGGCTTTCGGGGCAACGGGTGCTTGCATACCTCCTAATAGAGGGATGTGTAAGGTTAGGGTTGAATTTGGGGAAATACCCAAATCGGATAAGGGTTGTTTGGGGTTAATTAGACGTTTGCAGGATGAATAGAGGCGTTGTTGGGTGATTGGGATTTGGGTTTTTTCATGGATTTGTAGGGTTAGGGTTTGGAGTGAAGATGTAGATGGATTGATGTTTAGGGTTAGGGTTTTGTGGTTTGGGAGATTGATGAACACCATGAGTGTTGTTGTTTGAGCAAAATTGTTGCCAGAATACTTTCAGTTTTTTTTGCAAGTGTTGATATAGATTTGGATCACAGGCAAGTCGGTGTAAACTGAAAATGGAGTACGATAGGCGGTTTAGAAATGTATAACAGACCTTTTACTACTAGCTTAGCAATTTTTAAGAAACTTTATTAGTACAAGTGTACATATCTAATAAGTTCTTCTTTTCTTTTCTTTTTTTACCTAAATAAATGATATTTCTTACATACTTTAGTAAAATGTGGTATCAAGATTGATTTTTGGACGAATTTTGATTTCGTTTTTAGTTTATGAAAAAACAATTTTGCGTTTAGAGTTCATATAAAACATAGAGTGTTTCGATTTGTGCTATAAACTTTCGAAAAGAATATAACTGAGGTCCTGGAATATCAATAGATACTTTCATTACATATAGGTGAAATAATGAGAAATAATTATTCAAAATCTAGACTTGCTTACTAAGCTTATTTCTGAATGTTCGGAAAAAGAAAAA
This sequence comes from Lycium ferocissimum, assembly GCF_029784015.1. Classification (NCBI taxonomy): domain Eukaryota; kingdom Viridiplantae; phylum Streptophyta; class Magnoliopsida; order Solanales; family Solanaceae; genus Lycium; species Lycium ferocissimum. Next base: position 42,872,899 of record NC_081352.1, on the reverse strand, counting down.
GAAATCTTTTCACCAATGCTATTTGAATTTTGGATATGATAGAGCCTAAAAAAAAAATATTTAGAATAGGGGGAGACACCATGTAATGAGTAAAATATGTAAACACCAAGTGAACGTATTGAATGACGACACGTAGCAGCAACAGCTCGTGTAGCCCCGGAGAAGTAGTGTGGAACCTCGTCTCTGGAAACAAAAGTCGTAAAGGATCTAGGGAATCATACCAATGCACTAAAGCTCAATGAACAACCATTACTGGAAATCCCGGGTCTCCCTCAATATTAAATGTGCATTATTATTCTTTATTGGCATTCATTGTCATAAGTCATAACATTAATATTGGTAATACAAAGGGCATGATTCATGGATCGTGCACCTCACAACTTTATTATAAATAAGACTTCTCGTTCTATTATAAGGGTATCTGAAATCTAATAACAAAACAAGCATTCTTAAGCAATTTCTTTACTCATATTTCAAATCTTTAAAATTAACGCTTTGACAATCAGGAGTTCGAACCCTCGTAGCAGTCAAAATTTTAAAAAAAGGCTCGCAAGGCAAGTTTACTTTGAATAACAATATTTTTCTTTACGATTATCTTACTTGTTCTTGTCTATTATTTTATTTACTTGATCATATGCCGGATCCTCTATGTGATAATTTTCTTAAGTTTCTTAAGATAAAATTTCTTAAAAATCGGTAATTTAATTTGATTTAGTCTTTCCATCGAATACTTATGCCAAGGGAAACTTTGTAGACAAGTCGCATAACTTCGATAATTCCTTCACAATTACTAACGAAGGATAAAAGTTTGCCCATTAACATGGATACTTACGCCTTCCCCCAAAAGCAAACTTTGTCTTGAAGCATATATATGTATTTTTTTTTTTTAACCACTTCAATCGTGTTAGAACATAGTTACAAACGTAAACCTATGTAAATATTGAAGTTGATGTACTTAATTTCTTTTTCAATTCCCACATAATATCTTCCGATGCCTTCAAATATGTACACTCTTTAGAATCTAAACAAAGAGATCACTTAAGTCCTAGCCAATTAATCCTTAAAGCATCTTTATAAACCAGAAGCTTTTTTTTGTCCAAAACATTATATTGAAACTACTAAATTTTGGACGAAAATCTTAAAGTTAACTTTTAGTTATGTTTACCTAAACAGCGCTCCACTTGCAGACATTTACATTGAATAACTTTATCTTTTTCTCAAATAATGGATCTTTGATACTGATCCCCGCCTTGCTTAAATTATTTTTTTATTTTATGCGGCGGGGTTTAGATCGTCATCTTTTCAGCAAAATTTTACACCACAAATAGGTAAAATTTAAAGATCACAAATTTGAGGGGCAAAATTTAAAGACCACCCCAAATTTACAATCCGTGCAAAAAAATGTAACAAAACAGGCATTCTTAAGCAATTTCTTTACTCTTGTTCATTGTTTACAAAGATAACGCTTTGACAAAATTATCGAGAAATCAAAAATTGTATTAGCTCGAGCTATTTACTTTGAATAACAATTTTTTTTTTGTACGATTATCTTACTTCTTCTTGTCTATTATTTTATTTACTTGATCATATTGATCCTCTTGTCCATAATTTACTTAAGTTTCTTAAGATTGGGGAATTTTCTTAAAATCGGGTAATTTAATTTGATTTGGGCTTTCCATCGAAATAGGGGTACAAGTGGAAACTTTGTAGACAAATTCGGAGGTATATTTGTTCACAATTACTAACGAAGGATAAAGTTGGCCAATAAAACAAAGTAAAGGGTATATTTGGCCATTTTCCCAAAAAAAAAATTACAAGTTAGCTTACAATAATTTTTTTAAATGCATTTTCTGTAAATAAATTTAAAAAATGATAATTTCAGAGACCTCCCAGAGACCTCCCAGAGACCTCCCCTCACCTTTAAACTTGTAACACTCACTTCCATTGTGGTTTCAGGTATTACACCACCTCCCTTATTTTGATGTTTTTGTAACCAAAATTATTTCAATGATCAGAATTGCTCTTTCTTGACATTATATTGAATACTACTAAATTTTGGACGAAAATCTTCAAAGTTAACTTTAGACTTAGAAATATTCACCTACAGCGCTGCACCCTGCACCATTTTTCATTGAATGCATTTAATTATTTCTTGTAGTAAACTACAGAACTTGATAATTGCTACTACTTAAACATATTAAATTTTAGATGTAATCTTTTCAGTTACATATGTAATATTTGAAGTACAAAAATTGTTAATAGTTTATTAAAATAAACACAGTTTACTATCGGAGAAATAAAATACTATCTGGTACGTACTTGCAACTTTTTTTATACTTGAACATTGTTTATTTATAATTCTTAAGTCCAAAAAATTATCAAATCAAAAATTGTATTTATTGATGTTAGATGAAAGAAGTAATGTTTATATAAATATTTTTCCGCCAATAGGCATGTAGCATTACCCATTGATTTATACTTCTCAATACTTATGGTTAATTCTTTAGATTTTGAAACATAATTTAGTTTTTTCATCGGTTGATTCATCTTGTGAATCCAAATTCAAGCCAAATATATATACATATTAAAAACTTCAACGAAATTTATATTACCAATCATGTAAGAGTATTGAATATTTATATAAATGTCACAAAAAGATATTTTTGGAATGTTGTTAGATAGATTATCATTAAAATAAGTTTCATCAAAAAAAACTTCAAAATAAAAGAGGTAAACGTAATATCTTAAACCAACCACGAGAGAAGTGACTGTTATGAGGTTAAACATAAGAGGTCTGAAATTATCCCATAAGAAAATTACCATTGGGGACATTTAGTTTTGGTATCAATTTTCAAAAAATAACCGTTTGGTCATCAATTTTCATCATTTTCTCGATTTGAAAAAATTGAACCCAAATCATCCAAAAAGTATGATTTGGGGTTTGAAACCATGGTTTCAATTTTTTTAAATATAAAATTTAACCCATAAGTTAATATTTTGTAAAAAAAGATCCATAAGTTGGTAAATATTTTTAACAATTACCCCCATTAATCATTTACCAATCTCATTAACTTTCACCAACCTTTACTTATGTCTACCAACCTTTAATTTTGTGAAAAAATTATATTTTATATTAAATAGTAGTTACATTACTATTCATGTTAAATTTTGATTTTATTGAGAGAGTTTGATTAATTGATGTTGTATTTTTTAGAAAAGCTCTTAACATTAATCTCATAATTTTGTTATAAACTATGATTCGCTTGTTGGTAGATTCTATGCTAATGAAAATGTTTTGATAGTTTTCATAATTTGTAAAAATTTTATATCTATAAAAAAAATATAACTTAAAATATTCAAATTACATGTCTAAATATGATTTGAAATCTACTTTCAAACCATGGTTTCAAACGGGGTCAGTAAGATGGGAAACGGTCAACCCCAACCATTCCATTGAAAGTTCAGCAGAGAACCAGACGAACCGATGGCATCATTCCAATTTTCAGTGTCTTCTTTTTCCAAGCCCTTAAACCCATCATCAGTCTCCAACAAAAACCCTACCATCTTCAATCTACTATGTAATCCCCAACACCTCAAAACAACACTATCCCCACAACCCCTCTTTCTCAAATCCACTCCTCCCATTTCTCATCTCTTTATCAGGTCCCTAAAAACCCCACAATGTCGTATTTCTTCAACTCCAATCACTTCCCTTTTTACCGGCATAGTTGAAGAAATGGGTCAAATCAAGCAACTTGGTTACACCCAACCCGACAGTTTCACCATGATAATCCAGGCTAAACTCATTCTTGATGACATCAACCTAGGCGACAGCATTTCTGTCAACGGTACTTGTTTAACTGTTGCTGATTTCGATACCCAGAAGTTGGAATTTAGTGTTGGATTGGCTCCAGAAACACTTAGAAAGACTTCCTTAATTGAATTGGAAAAAGGGTCTTTGGTTAATTTGGAAAGGGCTTTAAGACCTAGTACTAGAATGGGTGGTCATTTTGTGCAAGGACATGTTGATGGTACTGGTGAGATTGTTGAGCTTAAACCTGAAGGGGATTCTTTGTGGGTGAAGGTTAAGACTGGGAAAGAAATTTTGAGGTATATTGTGCCTAAAGGATTTATTGCTGTGGATGGGACTAGTTTGACTGTAGTTGATGTGTTTGATGAAGAGGAATGTTTTAACTTCATGTTGGTGGCTTACACTCAGCAAAATGTGGTGATTCCAATGAAGAAAGTGGGACAGAAGGTTAATCTTGAGGTGGATATATTGGGCAAGTATGTGGAGAGGCTTCTTAGTAGTGGCTTTGTGGATTCCATCAAATCTTCATGAAAAAGGTTGTTTCTTTGTCCTTCATTTTGTCTTTGTAACTTGCTTTCGCAAAATTTTGTATCTTGAATTTTGGAGTAGTTTCAACAATTCAAAATAAAAAAAAGTCGATGTTCTTTCCCGACTCTCTCAAGGTGTATTCTGGATAGTGTTTCAGTGAAATAAAAACAAACCATATCACCTGGGCTCGGATTTGGTCAAAGCAAAGGCATCTGAACCTTTATACTTGAATTTAGTAGTATCAGTAGCAGACTATCTATGTAGGAAAAACCCAAACAGAAAGTAAAGATAGTCTCATTATACTGATTGGACTGATCTGTTAATCTGCCATTGGAGGGAGAATGCACCTTTTAATTCCTAGCTAAGATGTCACTAGTCATTACAGTATGAATGAGTTGTGAAATCACGTTTCAGAATTGTGATTGCGGAAACTGATTTTAGCTATTGAATGTCAACAGTTTGATCACATTGCTATATGGCAAGCTATTCTATGGTAGTTGTTTGTTGAACAAGATTGTTACCTATTGGTTCTGCTCATTTGTATGCTAGTGTTTGCTTACGAGTTGTAAAAGCTTGTATAGCTAAAAGGTTTAAACCTCTAGCATTGGGGTATCCCCTTTCAGTGACCCGCAACCTTCAGTCTTTGACGGATAAGTTTTGAGATGATTTTCCAAACAAATGATTCATCATTGACCTCTTTTAGCTTAAGTATGTGTAATTTGATAGACTGAATCTCCTCAAGTTGTCTAACTGAACTTTTTTGGGCTGATCTACCCATTTGTAAGAGTTCTTAGGGTAAAACAGTATTTGGAAAAATCCCTTTGGATTTATTGGAGGACTTGGCCACATGTTCGCGAGTATTTAGTAAAAAAAACAATGCAGGTGTCAGATAAGTTCAATACCTCTCCTACACTGGTACTTAGAGTTCACAACACATCAGATGATAAATTCATGTGAGTTCTGCTGGAATGTACCCTTCAGAAACTGTAATGTAAGTTTCATCGCCTAAACATATTCTGTAAAATCCTGCGATTCAATATGTAAAATATTTATATGTTTCGGGATATGTTTCAATGAAATAAAGTAAACAATATCACCTGGATTGGGGCTTGCAAAAAATATCTGAATGTTTATACTTGAATTTAGTAATATAAGTAGCACACAATCAATGGGGATAAAACTCAAGCTGCAACTATGAAGACATATTTTATGCTTAATTGTACTGGTGTGGTAATGCGCTCGGGTTCACATAGTGTAAACGCCAATGAAAGAGAAGTCACTTTTTTGTTGCACGCTAAGGTGGTTCAAGTTTTATAGTATTAAAGAGTTGTGAAATCTTGTTCAGGATTGAGATTGCTCATGCTGATTTTGTTCTTTTTGTTATTTGGTCCTTTTTTCTTCTTGCAATGTATAGGGTTATTCCTTGCACTGCTAGTAGGTTAAGCTATTAATTGATAATTGCTTGATTGAACGAGATTATGATTCCATTTTAAGCAGCTTTCAACCATCGCTTGTCTCAATTAGTCATTCAGTGTAGTTACTTTCTCTTAAAATCAGTTCCACTTATGACTTAATGGCAAACATGTGGAAGGGTGAATTCTGACATGTTGAGTTTTGCCCAGATACTCGGAACATTTCAGAAAATCGGGAAAGAAAATCTAAAAGTGTGTGATTTCCTGGTCTCAAACATGTCTGATACAAAATCTTGCCTGTATAAGTATCAGGCTAGTTCCTGCAGTATGGAGCTATGTGAGAATAGAGTTGGTAACATATTAGCATTGGAGCTTTTCTGTAGTTTTAGCATATTTGGAGCTTCACTTCTCTCCTCTGTGATTTTTGACATTTTGAGCTTTTTTCTGTAAAAGAATTTGGTCCAATGGGGGGATACTGTCTTGCATGTTTACTTATGATTCAATGAGAAATCAGAAAACATGTTGCTAATATATGGTTTTGCGAATTAGATCTTTTTTATCTTTGATATTTCCCTGATTTCCAGACTTCTCGTCTTTCATAGTCTGGGGATGTGCATCTGCATAGATCTTTTTAGAGTTTGATCAAGTTTTACAAACATAAATAGTGAACTGACCCTTTGCATAGAAAAATTTGTGCTGTATATCTCTTGTTTTAGAAAGATATTTCAACTCGGCCTTCTACTTAAGAGTATTTCAGATTCCCTTTCTTATTCATTCTAGTTGAATTCTTATGTAACCAAGTCCTCCTATGAACCTATCCGCACCTAAAAGATAAAAGATTACAACAATAAAGTAAAGGCTGTATTCGAGCAAGCTCTCAGTTCTCACTGCGAGTCAGAAGAACTGGTGCTAGAGAATGCCTGCTAGTCTTTACTTACACAGAAGAATACGATGGATACAGGACTTGTACTGGACGTAGTTAATCTTTTATCTCGTTACCTCGGTGTTACTTATAGGTTTGACATTCATTTGGCTGGCTAGAGTTTTGAAGAGTTATTTTGTTCTTGTGCTCTGGCAAGAATAAAAAAATAATGCTGGCTTTTCTTTTTTACTTCAAGAATTCTCAAGGATAAAGATGATGCCAAGAGAAGCAGTAGAGGTTATATGTAGTACTGCACCCAGTTTGTGTTTCAGGCACAACATAAGTATGTCAACCACTATTCTTAAGGTAAAAAATTGTTGCATCATTTGTGGCTGTGCTTCAAAGGACTTTTTTTTTTATCAGCATTTCTGTTTCTTGCTCAGTTCCTACTGTTATATTCTATTTCTGAGATGGCCGCAAAAAGTCTGGGCGTATGTTTTAGTTGTCACAGTAGACTACTCCCTCCATCCCAATTTATGTGATATAGTTTGACTGGGTATGGAGTTTAAGAAAGACAAGAAGACTTTTGAAATTTGTGGTTTAAAACAAGTCATAAATATTTGTGTGGCTGAAAATTATTTCATTAAAGGTAAAAGGGAACTTTCAAATTAAATTATTTCTAAATATAGAAATGTATCATTCTTTTTGGGACAGACTAAAAAAAAAGTGTATCACATAAATTGGGACAGAGGTAGGGAAGGGGGGAAAAAGAAAGAAAAGGAAAAGCTTAGCACATTGCTTTACCTCTTTGCGCTTTTTATATCTGCAGGCTTCTGTTTCTTTTGGAATTTTAAAATCAGCAGGCAGTGGTCTTTGAAGTTCTTGGAACAGAAGTATCTTTGTTGCAGGTCACTTTGAAATAAATTTCTTGAAGTGTCAACATTAGAACATCAAAGCCTAGGGGTTGGGTACTTCTGCTTTCCCCTAATTCCACAACTACCAATAAATTTAAAGGATGGTAAATAGCAAGTATGTTAATGCATTGGTTACAATTTATCTATTTAATATTTATTGGCTTGAAGCTTTTCACAGATGTTACTGCTGGTAGTAGGCCTCTCTTTGAGTGCTTGCTATTGCATATGTAGAACTTCATGTAGTGTAAGACTCAAAGTGAACAGGTCCCAATAACAATTGTGTAACCACGGATGGGTGTGTTATGGCGAGATAGTTGGGTTTTCTTTACCCTCAAAAGTGATTCTGGGTTTCAGTAGGCCTTACTCGCGTGAATCCAGATTAATTTGGTAAGTGAATTTTGGGTGCCAGATGCAATCTCACAAAGGGCAACGCACATTGAAAGGGTAAAATGCATCAGACCTTACTCCTACTTTCGATGAAGGTGTTCCGATTCCAATATAACGCCATCACAATCAAAGACAAGAATGTAAAGCGAAGATAAAAAATAATGAAAATTACTATAAAAGCATGATAAAGAAGTCTGGAAAAAGTAAAAGTCATAACTATCACAAATTAATAAAATAATCAAAGTACAAGAAATAATAAATAATATCATAATTTAGACAAAAAACTACAATAATAATACTACGACTCTTTCGGTACCAGATGATTAACTTTAAAAAAAGAGCTGCTTAAGTTTTGGAGTGATGGTAGAGGGCTACTTGCTGATAGGAACTGGAGAGACTGACATAATCTTCTTATCTTTGGAGACATCTTTCATCCTATATTGGTCCCCAAGGTGAAATCTTTTTTGTATTGCCTTTTGATCATAACTTTTTTAAATGAATAGTGGTAATAAATTTGACTGAAGATATATGCCAATATAATCGTTTGGTGCCTCATAAATGACGTTCCATTTTCTATTAATTAGTCAAACTTTAGTAAACATGTTTCATGTGATCATGTCAATGGTGATTGGACGCAAGTTAATTCTAAGAAGCGTTTAGCTATTGGAGTACTACTCCGTTTCACACTAATAAAGATGCTGACAGTGATTGCTGCGTGCTGTAATTCTTATCTCTTTACTTTTATTTTAGGCCATGCAAAGCGGATATACTTAAAACATTTATATGGTCAACAACTCCTAAAAAGTGTGTGCATATACGAAGTTCAGATCCATTATCACGAAATTGTAATAGGTGCTACGGTATCTTATATATTTACGTACTGACTCAAATTTAGGATTTGTCTTTTAAAATTTAAAGAGGTTTACTTATAGATACTCAATACGTGACTTGATATTATTAAAATTTCTTACACTAATGATGTATAACTTAATCGATAGAGAAGTTGGTTGCGTATCTTGATTGAGGAAGGATGTTCAAAGGCTTACGCATGAACTACGGAGTGGAGATCTCGACAACTGGAAAATAAGATAAAATAACCAAATAATATTTATTTGTATTCACATTAGGAATGGGATAATTCCAGAGAAACAGTCTTTTTAGTCCTATATAAAAACTATATTCATACACGTTACTCAACTTTTCTATTATATATAAATGGGGTAAAGGAACGAACACAGCTTCCCATGGTTGTACCATGGGCTTTAAAAATTATACACGCAATGAATGCTTGTACCATAATTTATATAAATTGTACAGTTTAACCAACTATTTTTATATCCCACGTAGACATATGTCATAGTACTTAATATTTATTCCCTTCGCATGTATAGACGTATATACTTCAAATTCAATTCTCCGACACATTTATTCCCTCTTTGTACTTTTATTTGTTCACTTTTTTTATTTTTTCGTGTTATTTGAATATCTATTCTCTCTCTCATGTATGTATATGCAGTTCAATTTTAATTCTCCTACGCTAATTTATTTCCTCCGTGCACTTTAATTTGTTATAAATCCCATGTGGATATATGTCATAGTACTGAATATTTATTCTCTTCTCATATATACATGTGTGCACTTCAAATTTAATTCTTCGACACATATTTATTTCCTCCGTGTACTTTTACTTGTTCACTTTTGACTTTTCACGTTTTTGCTGAATATTTATTTTCTTCCCATGTATACACGTATGCACTTCAATTTTAATTCTCCGACACATTTATTTCCTCCGTGCACTTTCACTTGTTCACTTTTGACTTTTCACGTTTTTGCTGAATATTTATTTTCTTCCCATGTATACTTGCTGAATATTTATTTTCTTCCCATGTTCTAGCTGAATATCTATTCTCTTCTCATGTATAGACATATGCAGTTCAACTTTAATTCTCCTTAGCAAATTTATTTCCTCCGTGCACTTTAATTTGTTATAAATCCCATGTGGATATATGTCATAGTACTGAATATTTATTCTCTTCTCATATATACATGTGTGCACTTCAAATTTAATTGTTCGACACATATTTATTTCCTCTGTGCACTTTTACTTATTCACTTTTAACTTTTCACATTTTTGCTGAATATTTATTTTCTTCCCATGTATACTTGTATGCACTTCAATTTTAATTATCCGACACATATTTATTTTCTCTGTACACTTTTACTTATTCACTTTTGACTTTTCATATTATTTAAGAATTAATAAATCAAGTACTCCTTTCGTCCCATATTTCTTGGCCACATTACTTGACTTTTCACGTTCTTTAAGAATTAATAAATGAAGTACTCTCTTTGTCCCATATAACTTAGTCACATTACTATACTTGACTTTTCACGTTCTTTAAGAATTAATAAAAATGAAGCACTCCCTTCGTCCATATTACTTGATCATTACAAAAAATATATGTCTATTTTTCTATTCTATATTTTTCTTCTTTTCTATTTCTAATATATCTAAGTGTGAAGAGAAGACTAACACAACAATAGAAATTTGTACCACAAGCTATATAAATTGTACATTTTAACCAACTACCTTTTTATACCACGTGGTCATATGTCATATTACTGAATATTTATCTCTTCTCATGTATACCCGTATGCACTTTAAATTTAATTCTCCGACACATTTATTTCCTCCGTTCACTTATACTTGTTGACTTTTGACTTTTCAAGTTCTTTAAGAATTAATAAATGAAGTACTCCCTCCATTCCATATTACTTGGCCACATTACTAAACTATTTTTTTTACTGAATATTTATTCTCTGCTCATGTATACAAGTATGCATTTCAATTTTAATTGTCCGACATATATTTATTTCGTTCGTGTATTTTTACTTGTTCATAAATGAAGTATTCAATATTACTAAAAATATATGTCCAAATTACTTGTTCATTTACAGAACCAAAATAAATTTAATTAAATGTTTTACATCTTATCCTCTCCGTCTCATATTACTTGGTCACATTACTAAAAATGTATGTCCAAATTACTTGTTCATTTACAAAACTAAGATAAAATTATAAGATAAAATTAATTAAATCTTTCCCATCTTACCCTTAGTAATAAATGTTCTTGAAAATAAATGTATTTGTTGGAGAGAGATAGGGGTAAGATAGTAAAATAAATCTTTTACTTCTAATTTCTTAACGGGCGTGCAAAAGAGAAAGTGACAAGTAATATGGGACAGAGAAAGTATATATTATATCATAATATTCATATTTATTGGTGTAAGTCTCAATAGCCTTCGAAAATAATTTAAAAATGAGTAATTAAAGGGTAAAATTAATAATAAGAACACACAAATATTCACTCATTTATTCCATGGAAATTAATGGTTGGCCCCTTCTGCATGATTCTCCTCACTCTTCTTGCGTTGCGTAGCTTGACAGTCGCCATGATAAATAAAGAATACAAGAAAAAGGATGACATGTATACAAATATATATGCCTATAATATATGTGTAGTCGTTATCCTTATACACAATCAACATAATTGAAGTTTCATACTAATTAATAATTACCATATTAGTTTCTTTATCTTGATATGTTAATGTGGACAAGTAAAAATAAACAGAGGGAGTGACTTTTATCTTCGTTTTTCTTCTTTGTCAATACTTTAAACGTGAAGAGATGACGAACATTAGCAATATAAATTTGTACCAAAAGTTATTTTAATTCTCCTACAGATAACTTGTTCACTTAACTTTTCACGTTCTTTGAGAATTAATAAATAAAGTATACTATATTTTATCATAATATCCATATTTATTGGTATATAGTCTCAATACCCTCAGAAAATGATTTGAAAATGAATAATTAATGTGAAGGGTAAAATAAAAAGAAGAATTTTTTTTCTTGATATGTTAACGTCAACAAGTAAAAGTGAAGGGGGGAGTAACTTTTATCCCCGTTTTCCTTTATTATCAGTACTTTTACTTTTTTACTCTTCTTTGCAGTCTCTGGTTATTGTTTTCTTTATATTTTCATTTCAGAATTAAAATTTGGTGATTAATGATATAACATATACCTTTCTAATTTTGATTTCTTTGTAACAATTTGTTTTATCTATAATTGTTAACATAAAAAATTATAATATATTTTTTAATTAATTTAATAAAAATATTTTATTAGTTTTGCTTTTAAAAAATTCAATATATACAACTATGGTTCTTATGTTTGGATCTGAACAGTTACTTAATTGAAATGGATATCAACCTCGGTATACATATAAAATATTAAAGAATTTAAAAGAAAAAATTTAGAATCAAAATATTAATTTTCCCTCATATTCTTACTAATTTTCTTTTACATCGACGAACAACTTTCATCATTACGATAATGAGAAAAAGTCGACTCTTTCCATCTCATAGACTTAATTCCATCAACTCCATTTTTAAATTATAACTAAAGTGATGGTACATAAAATACATTTTGTATATGTTGCTATATATAATAACAATTACAATATTTTTAAAAGTTATTTTCAAAATACACGCCTTAAAGACTGATTAATTAAAATGAATAGACATATTCGGGCCGTGCATCGCACGGGCATGTATTGCTAGCAGAATCCTAAACTACGTAACAAATAAATTGTAGAAGAAACTGGAACAGAACTTCCATACAACATAATATCTCATATGTTTCTTCTTCTCATAAACAATATACGAGCAACAGAGACAATCAGAACTACTTAAAATAATTAATCTATGAAAATACCTTTAGTATAAAATTATAGAATTGTAGAGTTTGTGACATTGGTTAAAGAAAATTTCTGCATAGTTTTGTGTTTCGTTATTTTTCAGCAAACAACTTTTTTTGATAAGTTATTGCAATGAAGTGTTTGGCATTATCATAACCCGGATCTCAATATATATCTTATGATACATAACATTATTTAAGATACAAGTTGCAGGAGAGGAGGCCCGTGCTAAGCCCAGGTTCAAATTCATTATGTAAGAGCAGTAACTTTAATTAAAAAAGTATAACTTTCGTCATATTTTTCTGTTGCATAATTAATTTAATGTAGCGGATAAGTCTTTACAATTATAAAAATTTCTTACTCACATAATTTCTATTTATTAAAGTTGGTGAAGCGATAAGTACCCTTACATCCTTAACTAGAGGTATAGGATTCGAGACTGGGATATTGAATCGTCTTTGATAGGGAGTACTTTACTTCCAAAGTAGGGATTTTCTGGCGCAAATTCAGATTAATCATACACCAAATGATAAATTAACCTAAACAAAAAATTTAAAAGAAACTTTTTTTAGGAAGCAAGTTTGGTATGAAATTAGCGGGAAAAATGTATGAATTAGCAAATACCAAAGAACACAAGTGATTCAATGTTTTATAAACTAACACAATTTTGTTAAAAAAATTAACTTGGCGAAGATCATAATTTTGAAAATATTTTGACATTTTATGAATTTGTGAGCATATAATTTATTTAGTTATCCATAGAAATTAAAATCTTTTGGTATTTATTATTTCCGTTCCCCTTTATTTCATTTTTAAGCAATTTTTATTTGTTTCGAAATAATTGACTTTTTCAAAAATTAAGGTGGTGTTAGTTTTTCTTTCTAAAGTTACCCTTGCTAATAGATGATTTAAACAAGTTTCTACAAAGTATTTGCAACTTCCAATGAGTAATCTGAGAAGAGCTAAAGGTTAATATTGTCATAATATTCTTAATTAATATTCCAAAGTAACTTTCTAAATATGTGTGCAAACAATTTAAAAATCAAATAATACGGAACGGAGGGAGTAATTTTTCACTCAAAATTTCATGTGGCAAAGGGTTTATGCTAGTTAAATGTGATGACCTAAACTTAATCTTAGACGAACTTCAAGAAAAAATCAAAATTCATTAATCGTTAAAAAGAAACTCAAGAGACAATTTGGTTCTTTGTATATACTCTCTCCGTTTACTTTTACTTGTCACATTTCGCTTTTCGAAAATCAATTTGATTAATCTTCGGGGCTCATTTGAAGTAAATTAATTTAATACTTTAAATAAAATTTAGATGTACAAAATCTATACTAAAAATATTATAAGATGTATTTATATTATATTATTATGATGTAAAAATACATCTTAAAATGTTAATCAAAGTCCACTAATTTAGCTCTCGATGAGCGAAACATGACAAGTAAATGTGAGTGAAAAGAGTACTTTATGATTGAAAACATTATTTCTCAGTTAATAAAACAAGAGATTTTAAAGATAATTTAATGTTGACCTATAACGGCTTCCTTTTCAATTTTATAAATAATTGCCCGTTAATGATTCTTACTTCTGTGTTTATAATGCATCATATGTATTTCAAAAGAGATTGGTGAAATTATCCGTACAAAATTTCTAAATGACATGACTTATTGTTCGTATAAAATGTACACACAAACAAAGTAAAAGCTACTCCATCTGTCTCAAATTATTTGTTGCTTTTTTGTTTTACACATCACGTAAGAAGTAGCATTACTTATGAGGGGTATTTGACCTACTTTATCCTTAATTATGTCTAAGTTATAATTTCTCTATTAAATATTTAATTTATTATGTGTATTCCTGTTAATGACAAAATTCTACTAAGGATAAAATGGAGAAGAAATAATTAATTATTTCTTGAACTTCTAAAATGATAAATAATTTGAGAGAACTATTTTTAGTAACCATAACAAACAATTGAGACGGAAGGAGAAACATTGGGCAAAAGTACATCCACAAAAGTTACTCTATACACCAATAAAAAGGGCCGAAGTGATAGTGATCTTAATAAATTGATCCGAGGGTAAAGAATGAAAATATGTAAGGGGGAAACAACTTTAGTAGCCACATGTAGCAACTTCATTGCATCAAAGAATCAAAATTACTATATAGTCCTGTGAGGACTACAAAAAAGTCCTCATTCCCTCTCATATATATATTAGTAAAACTAGTACAGTTCTATCTGACAAACAACATCTTCCAAGTTATTTTCATGGTCAACCGTATCACTATTATCTCGGATAAAATTTACAAATAAACACTTATTCCTATTGCCGAAAAATAACGTTGTCGTGAAATTTCAAGTTACACAAGTAAATTCAAAAATATTATTTTAGAATCTCATTTATCGAATTTGAATATGATAATATACTTTTTTTTTTTTAAACAGGACCAAAAAATGATCATTAAAACTATTTTGTATCATAGTCCCCAAGCAGCTCCAGAATCTCTCAATTGGGAAATTTGGCCCACCAGAAGGAATATCAGTTCCATGCCAAGTTACTAGTCACATAATTTACTCTTTAATAATTGACGAAAGGAGTGGTTGACAGGGAATTGGACGTGCCACTTGTCATGATTCAAATTGGCCAATTATACTTCTCTGTATAACTATAAACCTCACAAATTGAAATATATCCAGCCAAATTGGGTCGTCCACATTCTTATTCCTCTTACCCTCTGTTTGGATGGTTGTTTCCCGTGGTTCATTAATGTACAGTATAGTATGGTACAATATGGTGCTGTATTGTATTGTATTGTATTGCATATTAATTAGCTGAAGACAATGTTTGGATAGACTGTATCGTTTGTTGTGGTTTAATAACATTTGTATTGTTTGATTTGACTGTAAGGTACTGTATAATAACTTGTAGGCTTACTAAAATACTCTTAACTCTTAATTAGAAATTAGTTTATATATATTAATAAAACTCAGGTAAAGAATAAAATAGAAACTTTAAAAATAAGTAGGTAGTGAGTGGGGGCGGTGGAGGGATGGGTGGTGTGAAGTGGGTGGTTGTTGGATGAGGGTGGGGGTAGTGGGTGGTAGGGTGGGGGTGAGTGGTTGTGGGGGTGGTGGTGAGAGGTAGTGGGTAGTGAAGGGGTGGGTGGTGTGAAGTGGGTGGTTGTGGGATGAGGATGGGGGTAGTGAGTGGTAGGGTGGAGGTAAGTGGTTGTGGGGGTGGGGCTAAGTGGTGGGTCTTTGGAGGGGTGGGTGGTGTGAGGTGGGTGGTTGTGGGATGAGGGGGGGGTGCGTGGTAGGGCGGGTGTGGGGGTGAGTGGTGTGGGTAGGGTGGGGGTGAGTGGTAGAGTGGGGGTGGGGTGGATGGTGGAGGGTGGAGCAGGGGTGGGGTGGGGGATGGTGGAGGGTGGGTATAATGGGGAAATGAAATACGTAAACGAAAAATCACCAAATCCGTTACAAAATTGGGACTTTTCGAGGTTATAAACCATGGGATGAACCACGGGTTTACAACACCATACCACATAATTTTAAGAACAATGAAAACAAACATCCTTTCATACAAAACCATACATTAATGAACCACGGGAAACCACCATCCAAACAGGGGGTTAGTTTGGCAATAATGTATTTTCAAGGACCTAACTTGCACTACAAAAGCTACCTCAAATAGAGAAAGATAGTTAAGTCTTATAAGGAGTCCAGAGTTCTTGTCCTCAGTGAGATCTATTTCATTCATCACTCCCTCACGCCTAGATCCGGACATTCTTTATCCAAGGTTCCACTATCCTGTCTAGAGCGTGCACATTCATGAATCAGGTGCTTCCACACCCCCACCTCCCCCTCCCCCCTTCGGCAACTGCTTGACACCCAGAGCCCCCATATTGGATAGGGTTTGACTTTGGTACCATATCAAATTAGGTCTTGACCTAATTCACACCCCAAAAACTAACTCAAATGCATAAGAATTCCCAAGTCATATAAGAAGCTCAGGGTTTTCGTTCTTTACTGTGATTCATTCCGTTCATATAATTTGAGCTCATTTATACTAAAACCGTTAAGAATTTTTACGTTATCTTTGTATTTTAACATGTTATAAATGGATTGGTTTCCAGCTGCACTACAGGATCCCTAGTTTTTGTGAATTATCAGCATCTGGCTGGCCGATAGCAATAGGTCGGCGTAAACATGAATGGAAGGAAAGTTAGATTTTGTGAATTACTGTGAGATGTCAACTTCGCATGGAGATGGAGTAATGAGTGGTTGTAAACTTCCCACTCTGAGGCCATGAAACACAGCAAAAGTTGTCGTGGACTGATATGATGCATACACTTGTTTTCATTTGTTTGCCTCTAATAACTTTAAAATATCCGCCTATCACCTTCGACCTCCAACCCAAGCTTTGTCTTTGGAAAAATCCAACCTGCCACTGAAAATGTGTCTCGAAACAACCGGAAAATACACGTGATATTTAAATAGAGGGCAGTATTTGATATTATGAGTTTCATTTTTAAGATTTTAATTGTTCAACTCATTATATTTTAAAAATTATGGGTACAGATATATTATTTATTGTAATTTTATCGAATTTTAGATATAAATATTTTGTTTCATGTTGAAAGTATTGGGTTCAGATAAATTAGCTGACACAATGTTATAATCGTCTCTGTATTTACACCACATAAAGAAAAAAATTTCTTAAAAGTTGTACAAATTAAAGTGAAATACAATATTTATTACTATCATCAAATGATAAAAGTTTATATAAATAATATATTTTCATTAATTGGTTTAATGTAAGTATTATAATCGATTAATTTTTTCCCTCGAGTTTGTTAACATTCACCACAAGCCAAAGCCAACTTATAGTTCAATTCGTAATATTACAAATTAGAATTCCTTGCATATAATACTTAAATCTTTTTCTATTGTTTTGATTCTCCATATTTTTTTTTTCTTAAAAAAGAAATCAATGTAGTTATAGTGTATTAGAACTGTAGAAGAAACTTTTGAGTCTTTCCCTACATAGTCTTTTTCTCCCAGTGGCTCGTCTCCATTTACACAAACGTTAGGTTTTACAACTTTGTTAAATATCAAGTCTTTCACGCAAGCCATCTAGATGAAGCCAAATTCCCATTTCAAGAATTATGCATGTATCTAACTACTTATATCAATTACTATTTGCTTGCTTGACCATCTTTTTCCACTACCAGTTAAGTATCTCTGTCCCTGTGATATTTTTCGCTTCACGAGATTCAAATCATGTTAACTTTGATCATCATTTTAAATTATATGTTTTCATATCATGACATGAGAAAAATTGTAGTAATTTATAGTACTTATTCTATAGTTTTTAATACATTTTAATTTTAAAATATTGAGTTAATCTAATTTTATCTAATTTAAAAAACTAGTCAAATTAATCATCGAAAAGCGATAAATATCACATAAATTTGAAACGCAAGGAGTATATGAAAGGAGCAATATACGTATATTTTACTAGTATAGTCGTTTCAATAAGAAAAGGTAAAATGCACCTCCATTGAACAATTTCCGCGGTAAGAGCCAATCGTTAAAATGCGTGCACTTGATAAGGGCAGTATTCTAATATCTAATTTCCTTTGACCCACAAAAGGAACTAAAAAGATAACCCTTTTCAATTATTAATAAATAAAATGAGACAAGTGCTAATATTATTCCTGTGCCACAAATATGAGGTTAGAATGTAATTAAAGTTTAAAAGATATCAGACCTTTTTTTAGACGACTAACAGAGCGCTAATTGGAGCAACTAAATTTGAATACGCGTTGAAAAATTCCATATTTGAATGCCAAAGCTCCAATCCGAATCTACAACTTTTTACTATTAATACAGTATTACTACTATTATTTTTCGTGCTGCATTATTCATGGGCCTACCCTATGGAAATTTTTTTATTAAAGAAAATTTGAGAATGGTTAAATTGCGGCGAACTTTTTCTGACACCAAGTTATATGGTCCCAATTAGTCCTATATGAATATGAGTAACCTCCCAACTTCCTCCACTTTCTGTAAACTACTATTAACTCCCACCTCCCACAATTTCTATATCATCACAATTAATTTTCCATCAAAAACAATATGAAGAAATCAGGTCTCTTAGCAGCCTCTGTTTCTGCTGCTGCCATGTCTTGTACTACATCCACCACCACTACTACTTCTATCAAAGTTCGAATTTCTCTTCAGAAGGTAAACTTCCAAGTTTTTTCGGATTTTCCTATGTATTCTCTGTTCTGCATCATTTTAATGTCGTTTGTGTGCATAGAAAGTTATCTCCTTTTATATTTTCTTGAATAAAATTGTAGGCCGTGAGCAGAGGTGGATCCTGAAAATAAATTTTATGGATTCAATCTTAAAGATTCTTAGCATTAAATACCTTATGTTTAAATTTATGGGTTCATATATACTATTTATTATAATTTTAATAAGTTTTTACTCATAAATTTATATTCCGCGTTGAAAGTTAGCCCTATCTACCACGTTAGATACGCCATTGACAGTGAGTGATCAAAGGTGGGGTCAGAATTTGAAGCTTATAAGTGTTAAATTCATTTTTTTTTTTTTTTAAGTTTCTTGGTTCTTGAATTAATAATTTATACATATTCCACGAATTCTTAAGACAAGCATTGAGTTTGAACCAAAGTTAGTAGCACCCATATCTAGCATATAAGTAATGGGTCTGGGACTTGGACCCTACATAAGTATGATATATGGACATATTTTGAATTCTGTTGGATTTATTGAATTCGTTTTGTTTCAGGATGATAATTTGAAGAAAAAGGATGGAAATTGTTCAAAGCCTGTGAAAGAATCACCATCTTCAGATAAATTTGCGCCCAGATTTGATGGATTGAGGTTTATAGAGACACTGGTCACTGCTCACAGATAAGTTTACAAGACACAAAAAAGTTTTAGATGGATAGTATATTACTAGGAGATTATTATAAGAGAAAAAAAGGAGGAATATGATACTGTCATTATAGCCCTATTAAGAGCTATATTCTCTGAATTCAGTTATACCAGAATTACACGATTGTTTCAAGGATCAAAGTTCAAACAAATTGTAACTTATTTTCTATTTCAATGAAGAACTTAAGATGCTGCGGTTCAAAATTGTATAGATTTTTTAGGCTGGTTCTGTATTTTTAATTTAATTATGGGCAACTATGTTTGACAATACTACAGCTTTGACCACCTTACTTTATTTAATTGGGTTTAATGGTATGACGTATACTATTACTTTTTTATACAATGTTCACATAGTTTTAATTTGCAGAAATCATCTCTGCTGGGAAAATATGTACCACTAAGAAAAGGGAAAAATGTAATATTCCCTGTAAGTACTAGTTGAGTTTTAGCAGTGGGAGTAAATTTTCCTTTTTTCTCCGTTCAATTTTGTACTACGAAAAGTGCTTGCACATGATTAGTGTGACTGCTAGTTAGTCAAATAGGAGCAAGATCACTACTTTAATTCTGCAAGTTGCTTTGTTCTTCTCTTTTAAAATTAACTTTTAAATTCACATTTCAAAATCAGGAAATAGCCACTTAATTAAAAGGTATTCCGTGAAAGTTGGTTACAGACTTAAAGTAGCTCTTGGAAATATGCACTTCCTTAGTACGTAAGCAAGACGTTCAAGTCACAAACGCTTTCAAAGACCAAGTGTTCTTGGCTAGGGGCCTTGGCTTGTTGACAAATAATTCCTCATTGTTAAAAGTATCGTATAAATCGAACCTTGATCAAGTATACATAGTCACGTCCTGCTGAAATTAATAAAGTATATGCTTATTGAACAACACTTGTAGACACTAATGCTTGCATCAGGGTATGCTGTCTGCATCACACTCTTTAGGTGCGGCCCTTCTTCGGACCCTCCCAACATGGGATGCTTTGGCACCGGGCTGCTCCTTCATTGAACAACGCAGTTCCAATATCTTTCTAGTTATTCTATCTTTAAGCTGGTTACATCCCTTGGACGCTAAATTGTGCCACAAAACTTTCAGTAATTCCTAATTTCGACCACACAAAAAGATGGAGACAGGCTATTTTAGTAACAACCATGGACATCAAGTCAATCTCATCCGACTAGACATTGATTCATGATTGAAGGAGATACGCATCCTTCGGTTATCAGTTATTGATATTAAAATGAACTTCATATTTCACTAACAATAAAAAAAAATTCAATAATTTGGACTCTCTAACTTATGTGATCTCAGGACGGGAATAGTTTATAGTGTCAACACACAACTTGGTAGTGGTCAAGACTTTCTTGTCCTTACTATGTCTTTAATTAAGAATGAACCCACTGGGAACTAAATGGAAAGGAAAAGAGTATTCTAGAAGGGAATGGAGAGGGAAAATATGGATATAAAGCGGGTACAGAAGATATTCAGGAAAAGAATTACAAGTAGAACAAGACTTTGATCAGAATATCTCTGCAACCATTATCATGTCGTGTTAAATCTTATCCTTTATGTTATAAGTTGTTCACTCAACACACATTTCAAGTCGAGACGCACTGTGTTGAATCCCTCCTTGATCAACCTATTGGTGTTTAAAGCTATGTTCTTTCGACCTCTCCAAAAATGTTACCGCACCACCGGTGTCTGATCCTCCAAAAACGCGCTACTTTTGAAGGATCTGACATGCATTCCGCAACATTTTTAAAAAGTCTAAGCAACATCGGTTGAAAGTACATGCCAACAAGATTTAATAAAAGAAAACACTACACATTATTTTGGCTTGGCTTTGGCAAAAGTTGAACAAGCCTTTTCAGAAAAAAAAATTCTGCCTTTTGTAGCATCAACCGTCTGTTTCTTCCTCGAGAGCCCAGAAATAAAAAAATGCACCCAAATTATTTAATTTTGAACATCAAATGCCCTTATTCAAAAGGCATTGCTTCCAATGAAAGGGTTTAACAGTATTAGCCAAGAAAACAAAGGCAAAAGACAGATAATAAGCTCATTACTCCAAGAACCAATAATTGTTCCTCTGATATGTCGATCCTATATGACTACTATTAAGAGTTCTTGACATTTTTTTTCTAACTAAAACACTGTATGGAGAAGCAAATCCATAGAGAAACCAAAACATTGTGTAAAAACTGGGAAAACAAAACTGTCCAAAATGATCTGGATCTCTTTCAAACTTGTAACTCGTATTACTTCTCTATGAGAACATGTTAGTCCAATTGTCATTCTGCTGTATCTATGTGGCCTAGCATTTTTGCCGTTGGCCTCACCATTTGTCAGAAGTGAAATGCCAGTAAAGACTGGGTTTTTACCTTCAAAAATGCCGATGTCAATCTGCCAGTGAAAAAACTGCTTCCATTGTTAAAGGATGTCACGATTGTGTCTTTGTTTACGGGTGATGGACCTACCCATGCGAAGCCGTCGAGCTGTAAGTGAATCTAACAAAACCTCCACAGCATCTTCAAGTGCTTTAGCCTGTTTGTCCAATCCATAGGAAACAAAATTTGGAAGGTCATGCAGCTCATCGAGGAGGCCTATTGCTGCTGCTGCTGTACATGTACGATCCCATGATGGTTGGGGTCTGCACTTGGTCAAAACATAAGCCATGACTCATGAAAAGCCGAAGGGAAAGTATTAAAGATGAATGAGCCATCGCTGCAGATTTGGGATAACGGATCCTACCTGAGTTTATGCATCAAGGATGCTCCTGTGTTCAGCGTTATGCAAGGAATCTCCTCCTCACCCCACATTAACTTGTACCGTTCCTAATCATTAAACATCTCAGATCAACTGTTTGTCTTTGAGAAATTAATTCACATTTTCCAAACTCAAATGAATCCTAACATCAATGCAACTTTGGCATGACATGAGAAACTAAAGAACTGACGTGAATAATTCGTTGTATTAAGTTTTTACTCATTTGTATCCAACTAACAATCTTGTACTACACATACACGTGTCTCTCTTTTGTCTACCTTCTCTATTGCTAAAAGTTGAACCCAAGTATAACTTAATTTTCTTTGGGAGAAAAGGAGGTGGACAAAAATACGGCTGCCTTTGTTTGGTACAAGCAAGTTGATGAAGATGTTAATGATTTGCTCAGTCACTGCAATACCAATCGGTGTAATCTCTTTTTTGCAACTTCTAGTGCCCTTTAAAACATAACTTTTCACACATAAAAGACACAAGTATTCTGCAACTTTCGGCAGGTATGCAAGTTAATTATCTTATTCTTTTTCCTGATAAAGCTTCATTAACATATTTAAGTGGCTCTAACATGTAGAACTGCAATTGAAATTTGTGCATATAAGATAACTAACTTGAAAGCAACTAAAGTAATCACCTCAGTAGAGGCAGAACCTTTCCTAATGTCCTGTAATATAAGTACTTAAATCTAATTGGTTAAACCTCAACTTATTATTTATCATTCTTCTTTTTCTTTTTGACAATGTTAATGACAAGAAATTGTAAGTTAATAATGGAAATGGGATGTAAAATTAAGAGTTACATTTGCAGGCTGAAGTACCTTCAAACGGCTGAACATTGCACCCGAATTGCTCCACGTCCCATCAATTAGAATAAAATTCAAGGAATGGACTCCATCTGTCTACATATAGCAGCATAAACGTCAATACTCATACGATGGAAAATGAGAACATCACATAAACATGTTCACATGACTGATATGGGTTGAGCAGCAAAACTACAAGTCAAACTGCCATTATATGGAGCTATTATTGACAAACACATGTTCAGAAGAAACTGCATAGAACCATGAAGAAACATTCTTAATCTATAAACTACTTACAATTCCATGCCATTTAAGTCTTTTTCATTGTAATTTAGCCGGCCAGTAACTTTAGTCAAGGATAAGGGACGGATATCACAGAGGTAAAAGACCCCGCACCTCCAACCATAAGGTGGGAGTTTGAATTGCCAAGGGATCAAAACGCGAAAGGACCCCCCTCCTGAGCCCTAATTGGTTTTTCATTTTTTCTTCTGATGGAGGGGGGAGGGAGGGGGTGGGGGTGTGTGTGTGTGTGGAAGAGTGGAGTTCTTAGCCAACGTGATTTTAGCATTGATTAATTTGGCACAATGAATCTAGAAAATTAAGAAGATGACATTCAATTTCTTGTGGGTAACTCCATTGTTCTATTATGGGATTTGGAAGTCGATATCATTCCCTGAATAGCTTCCAGAGAAAAAAAGAGAAAGGGAAAACTAATGGCTCCTTTGTTCCTACTTTTGCTTCCCCTCAAACATCTTGTCGATTACAACTTAGCCATATTTCAAGTAAAAAGTTAGGATGGAGTACCATCTCAGGAAGGCATTCTACATGCACAAAAGAAAGGCCGGCCATGCTATCCTTGACAGAATTTGCTGGTGCGTTCTTGTTGGGATAAAGACACCAAACCTTGTCTTTTCCTGAAAATTATGTAAAATGCAAATCAAAAAGGCAGTTCCCTGGCAAGTTCTGATAGAAAGGTTGAAGATTAAATCAAGTAAAGCTTAATTTGTTAAAAAGTAAGAAACATGATATGTAACACTAAGTTGGCTCCATGAGCTATCTCCTCCTTTCATGCTACATAGATGGTATCAATTATAAGTGATGTATTATCTTAACATCTGAAAACTGGATAGAATTGTGATCATGTTCCCGTTACCATGAGTAT
The DNA here is from genome assembly GCF_029784015.1 of Lycium ferocissimum. NCBI lineage: Eukaryota > Viridiplantae > Streptophyta > Magnoliopsida > Solanales > Solanaceae > Lycium > Lycium ferocissimum. The sequence continues at coordinate 42,848,512 of NC_081352.1, read as the reverse complement.
TTAAACATTGTATCTTTTCAGTTTTTCCATTATCTAGCGTTCTTGAATGCATCATAGAAAATTATCCCAACAATTCCATAGTTGACTAACACAGTTAATAACTGAATTTTCCTCTTTGATGCTGTCAAGATATTGTCAGGAAGTTGACCAAAACAGAGAAAATTGTTAAACAATTAGGAGGGAGGAAGCTAACAAAAGGCTGGAAACTTTTTCTACTAACGTAGACTGTTGAAGATACGGTGATCCAAGAATGAGATTATCGTGACTCATGCATGTTAGAAACAGACCACCCAACCACTTACTTACTTGAAGTAATTTACATGCTTAATGGCTTAAACTAATAGTTTATCAAGAAACCTCAATTCTGTCTTAACCCTTGCATGCGAAACACATGCTTACGAAGTCCAATTTGGTTAATTACATCTATTGTTTTCGTATTTGTTAGTTACATATTGTATGAGATTTTGCTATTTAGACTTAATTTTTAGTTTTGATACCACATGTTTTGGGGCAGACAGAGTCCCACATACAAGAGCACAACCCCTCACCTTCTTGGCTCAATTACATAACAATTTTGTATCATTTTACGCACCACAGCAAGTTGTGTACTACAAGATTTTGTAACAAGCGGCCTTTTCACATAAAAGACAAGCATACACTTTAGGAATCATGTGAAGGTTATGAGCACACTCAGACGGCTTCAAGACTTATGCTTGGACATACGCTACAGATATTTCATCATGGTAGAGTATTAAATTGGTGAACAAATTTAAAAACAAATGAAAACCTGCAAGCTTGAGTGCATCCCACATCATTTCCTCATGTTCAGCTATTCCATAAAGACACAAATTAGCAGCCTGGACGCCAAATACTTGCCACAACAACTTCCCTGTGTTATTTTGTCGCAAAAAATCCTGCAAAACATAAAAAATCATGAATTATGGATCATTTATGTAAAAAAGAAGAAGTGAGTGAAAAATGTAAGAAAATGAAAGGTAGGTTTTAATGAGGAAAAAAAAAGGAAAGATGAAGACGGATAGTAAATTTTGTACCTTTGGGTGCATGTACAACCAAAACCGTATCCGATTCCAAAGAGGACATGTAATAAGTTTTGAGCACATACAATCCTCCGAGGGAAGCCAACACTTGAGAATTCAAAACAGAACCAAAACCAAATTCTAAACCATCAAAACCTATTCGTTTGTGCAAAAAAAAGACAACTTTTCTAAGGGACCATCTGCAGATAACAGCAATATTTCATGCTTTAATGCAGAAAAGATCCCACATACAAGAATAAAAATGTGAAACAACCCTGATTTGATGAGCAAATGTTTACCTTCTGACAAAGGTAACCCCTACTTCCAAGCACACGACATGCAATTTGTCGAGCTGAAAAGAACTGGAGTTTCTGTTGAGAATCACCTAAAGATTGATATTTCGCTCTATGCTTTTTATCCTCTTGCACCTTGAAGTCACCCTAAAAATCGGATCAGATCAGAGTTATGAGCTAATAAAGGGCAATTAGTTACTTTTTGATCAGTTAAAGCACAAGTAAAATTTAAAGAGGTGAAACAAGTCTGAAGTAGAGAAATGAAGTTCCTTATTAACGATAGGTAATTGCTATCAGCAAGAGTTTATAAGATTATCAATTATCACATCTGACAGAGGGTGCAAATAGCACACAAAGAGGATGTAGTGAGAGAAGATACCCTAAAATAGGTTAGTCGTGTCTTATGCAAACCTCCTGGTGGACCAGTTTTAAGGTGTGAAAATACAATGACTGTTAGTGATAAAAATGGATGCGGTAGAATAAAAATGACGTGAAGAAAATTGGCCTGAAAGGATCTAAAATATCCCATAAGCAATGCAAACCTGATTAAGAACATAACACAAAGAAAGCATAGGACCTCTATAAGTGATACCAAATACAAAACACTTGTATACATAGAGAGGGATAAACTTATATAACCCAGTAGTATAAGTGTGCGATTTAGATAAACTCTAAATTGCCTTAAAGGAAAATGTTTAAATTGAAATTAAACAGACACAAGCAGACCACAATACCCTTTTTTTTTTTTTTTTTTAAAAATGAAGCAGTTGAGTTGACTACAATACCTAGAATAAAATAGACTTGAATAAGGCATAACAGATTTAGATGATTCATATAGCTGACCCCAACGGACTGGAGATTAAGGCGTAGATAGTTGATGCTGATTAATATTGTTGCAAAATATGAGAACGGTTTGCTTCAAGCAATTTGATAATTATCTTATATCAACCAGTTCAACTACTGCTGAATAAAAGGGTAAATAGGAAAGCAGTTCTACAAACGGCAGATAACAGTAAGTCAAGTAGTGACATTCAGTATTTCTATGTTTAGCATTGATAAAAACGTTTCATAGAACGTATGGCGCACATTAGGAACCATCCTTGTGTAGAAGTAAGCAGTCAAAAATTACAAATTCACATCGCACAGCTAAGATTATCTTTTTTTTTCTGACATAGAGAAGCCATCATAATTTGGATTAACAACATTCAATTTTCAGAAAACGCCCGTCTTATGATTAGACTAATGAAAATATAAGCAACCATCTTTTCTTTTATTCTAATGTCGAATCAGGATCAACTAGGACAGAACTAAAGCATTGGGTCGAACTCTTCTTTGGTATCAAGATAATAGCTATGACCTGTGAAGTTCTCTTTTTTTTTGTGTGTGTTTTCACCAAAGCATCCAAATACACAAAGTTGCAAACCAGTCATTTCCATATTCTCCCCAAGTGTCAGCAACACAGTTAATCTGAAACAATAATGCAGAATGTCCAAGTACAACTTCCATTGACCAAAACTGAAAATGTAAGCTAAATTGAATTAGATCAACTTAATATTTTAAAATTAAAATTTAGATATTCAAAACTTACACGAGAAGTACTAAAAGTCAATTCTTCTAATGTCAATACGACGGAAAAATACATTGTAAATGATTGATCAAAGTTTACATAGTTTGAATCTTGAAAAACCAAAAGTGGCGCATAAGTTCTAACAGAGGGAGTATTTGGATACCATTTATTCAAAATAAGTAATTAGAACATTTAACAGTCATGCTACAAACCCCCACATTCTTTTTTTGGGACAAATTGGAGTAAAAAGGGAAACAAGAACGAAAAAAAATCATATTTTTTTACCGAGAGTTTGCCATGATTGCCACCAAAAACCATGTCAGCATCAACATGTTTCTCTAAAAGATTCAAGTCATCAACAACCTGAGTAACCATAGCAGGTACAGTTGATGTTGTCCCCCAACCCCTCCATTCTTCAACACTAATTGCAGCTTCACCATTGTGGGGTTCTCTTGAAGTAGAAACACAAGAATGATCTGCAGTTGTTGCTGTAGAGAAGAGTTTTGAGGATTCCATGGAAATAATGGTGTTGTTGCAGAAATGTTGAAGAGGAAAATGGAAAGAGCTAATGAAGCTCAAGGGTCTTGTTGAAAACATCAGCATTGTGCTCAGTTAGTGGTGGGTGAAATCTAAGCCCAATTCATTTTAGATTCTCTAGAAAAAGTTTCTACTTACCATTTTGGGCTTCATAAGTTCATTGGGCTTGATAGTGGATACGGTGCATTTAGCCCAACCTGTAAATGGATATTAGCCCAATAAAAGTTATATTACGTAAAAATTTGGGGAACTTACATAAATATACCCTTTTGGTCAACTAGTTTACCAAATATTGCCGAAAGTATACACTACCTATACATTTAGGTTGAATATGTTGTGTATAGGTAAGTGTATACGCGCGCGCGCGCACACACACATATATATAGTATATGTATATGTAGTATAAACTATACATTACCTACACACTGGTACATATTTTGTAACCTAGATGGCTGCCCGGTATTTGGCTGTAATTTTTTTTTTCCTATAAATTTCACCAGGCACCTATTTGCTTGCTCTCATTTAACTTGTATCCATTTTTTTCCAGAATGTTTAACTGATGCCAAAATATAGGTACATCAGACAAAACTTCCTTAACGCTTTTCCTCCTCATGTTGTTTCTTCTTCTTCTTCTTCTTCTTAGTTGTTGTACAATATTACTTTTCAAACTTATAGCAATTGAAGTTATAATGTTTTGATTAAGTGAGTCTTGAATTTCGAATATGAAAAGTAAGTTTAAATCAAATGGTATTTGTTAGAAAAGCTTTGAAAACGAAAATTCTTGTAGTCTTTATGATATATGGAACTTCATCGTGACCGATATTGTTGCAAAATGAATTTATTAGATTTGCTGATATTTTGACAAATTGATGATTGAGTTTGTTCTCAATGATATATGGAACTTCGTCGAATCCAAAGTCTAAAACCAACAATTCATTTTGGATTCTATGCAAAAGCTCCTCCTTACCATTTTGGGCCTCCAAAGTACATTGGGCTTGTTAGATGGTGGTGTAATTAGCCCTGATAAATGGATATGCTGCTATTAGGCCAAGCCGAAACTATACTCCATGTTCCATTTATTACATTTTTCTTGTACATCATTGACCAATAGTATATTCCACAAACTCTACCCTATTGGTTCCTTTTCAATTTACCACTGATAAATACACAAAACAGTAGAAATGGGTTCTATGCCACAACTATCGCCCAATATTTATATAGTATTAAGATGATATTTTTTGTCCCTTGTTTCTAAATTGGAAACCAGTGTCAAAGATTGTATATTCAATTTTCTTCACTTAAAAATTAGTAAAAATACAATAAAAAAATGTTATTAATTATTATAACGTTTGGTTGTTTTCCTCATAAATAATAGTATAAGTTATACGGAAATTTATGTATTATTGTATAGATCATACATTACTACATTACTAATCATTGAATTGCAATTCCTACTATAATACCTACAATATTAATCCCTACATAACTTGTCTCTGGACAAACGATCCCTTAAGAATAGTTTAGTTTGAGGTCTTGGTGAAATATACATGCTAATTTAAGGCCCCGTTTGTCCATAGAAACCAAAAAAAAAAATTCACTTTTTTTGGAATTTTGGAGTTGGAGTTGTGTTTGGCCATAGTTTTTGGTGAAATGTAGTTGTAAAAAAGTGAAAAAAGTGAAATTTTTTTGGAAAACAAGTTTTTTGAGATTTGGTATTCCGGAATACAACTTCAAGTTGTATTCGGAATTTTCATGGCCAAATCTTTGATTCCGAAAAAAAGTAAAAAAAAATTCCGGAATAAAGTGAATAATTTTTATGGTCAAACGGGGGCTTAATGTGTTCCATTCTTTCCGTTCATGAAAAAATTTCATTATCCTTTGCATAAGAAACACTTACTCAATGACTTTATTCTAGGGAAATTTACCTTATTTGCCCATGCGGTCTAAATATTACTCGAAAATATCTATTTAAAAAAAATACTACACTGCATACTTATTTAAATAAGATATTTACAAAATTCAGTAAGTATATATGCAGTTGTATGCCTTCAAGATGTGCAATTCATTATTTTGTGTACCATTAAATAGCGTGAATCAACTATTTTTATCGTATTTTGTATACATTCTTTGTCCATTAAAGCCAATCATCTTTGCTCTTTATTCTATAACAGTGTGTTATACAGTTTACTAAAGTATTAATGGCCAGGAAAAAATTATTTTAGTGTTTAAATAATAGATGCAACTAAAGATTAGACGCAAATTAAACTATATCCGAATTCGAAATGCATAGCACGGGCAAACCTCATCTAGTATATATGAATGTTACACATTTTGTCCAGTCCAATTGAAATTCTTATATCTAATGAAATTACGTGCAACTCACATGTCTTTCTTTCTTCTTCTTCTTCTTCCTTTTTTTTTTTGTTTTTTTATTGTTTTTTTTGTTTTGGTCTTTCGAAAAACAACTTATCACATATAACTGATATGACGGTTATTCCTAATTACTCTGGAACCTTAATTGTGATAATGGAAAACCATAATGGAGTTTTTGTATAACATTCACTCCTAAATTCAAATGTATCATCCAACCACAACCTACGATTTTGGAAGCACCTCCAAAGGATGTGGTTGTGGTGAAGCGGATGGTGTTGTTCCTCCATTAATTTGAGGTTTCGGGTTCGAGTTCTGGGTTGAAAAAATCCTTAGTAAAGTGTTCCCCGACAAAACATATAAAACGTGAACCGGAATAGTTGGACTAGTCGGGTAAAATACGACTATTTAAAAAATCAAAATAAAAAAGATTTTGGAGGCTAGTGTAGTATTTGACAAGCCGAGGGATATTCATCATTTGTTGTTGGGCTAAAATGATTTAAAAATACTCTTAATATAGTGTGATATTGTCTATTTTGAGCCAAACCCATTTTGAGCCAAATCCACACAGTTATCCTCAAAAGCCCTCACACTATTAAGAGTATTCAATTTTAAAAGACAAATTTACCGGTGTGGGACTTTGTTTGCACACCCAACATCTTCATCACCTGATCCTCCATTTTTTTTTTGTTTCGCATCCAATGTTCGATATTTGTAGTGGGGCTCAACTAATTTTGAATTTGGGCCGTAAAAATTTGGGGTAAATAGTTGGGGAAAGAATGTCGTTGCCCCTAAAAATAAAATAATTACCCGCCCTTACCTCACTTACTTTCATGCCCTCAAACTATTTATCCGAAATGCCCCCAAAATTGTGATACCAACATGGTATCACTCGTCTCTTATACACTTTATAATGGTATCATAGAGGACTTTTTTCATCTCTTCAAAAACACTCATCAACTCTCTATGAAACTCGATATATATATATATATATATATATATATATATATATATATATATATATATCATACGACATTGTATTTTGAGGATCATGTTCATTTATTCAATAAACACACAATCCTAAAAAAAAAAAGTTTCTACTTACCATTTTGGGCTTCATAAGATCATTGGGCTTGATAGATGGATATGGTGCATTTAGCCCAACCTATAATTGGATATTAGCCCAATAAAAGTTATATTACGTAAAAATTTGGGGAACTTACATAAATATACCCTTTGGTCAACTAGTTTACCAAACATTGCCGAAGTATACACTACCTATACATTTCGGTTGAATATGTTGTGTATAGGTAAGTGTATACGCGCGCGCGCACACACACACACATATAAATAGTATATGTATATGTAGTATAAACTATACATTACATTACATAAATGGTACATATTTTGTAACCTAGATTTTTTGAAATTTGTTTGTAATTTTTTTTTCTTTTCTATAAATTTCACGAGTGCACCTATTTTCTTGCTCTCATTTAACTTGTATCCATTTTTTTAAGTTAATGTTTAACCGATGCCAAAATATAGGTACATGACAAAACTTCCTTAACGCTTTTCCTCCAAATTATGTTGTTTCTCTCCTTCTTCTTCTTAGTTGTTGTACAATATTACTTTTCAAACTTATAGCAATTGAAGTTATAATGTTTTGAATAAGTGAGTCTTGAATTTCGAATATGAAAAGTAAGTTTAAATCAAATGGTATTTGTTAGAAAAGCTTTGAAAACGAAAATTCTTGTAGTCTTTATGATATATGGAACTTCATCGTGACCGATATTGTTGCAAAATGAATTTATTAGATTTTTGATATTTTGACAAATTGATGATTGATTTTGTTCTCAATGATATATGGAACTTTCGTCGAATCCAAAGTCTAAAACCAACAATTCATTTTGGATTCTATGCAAAAGCTCCTCCTTACCATTTTGGGCCTCCAAACTACATTGGGCTTGTTAGATGGTGGTGTAATTAGCCCTGATAAATGGATATGCTGCTATTAGGCCAAGCCGAAACTATAATCCATGTTCCATTTATTACATTTTTCTTGTACATCATTGACCAATAGTATATTCCACAAACTCTACCCTATTGGTTCCTTTTCAATTTACCACTGATAAGTACACAAAACAGTAGAAATGGGTTCTATGCCACAACTATCGCCCAATATTTACATAGTATTAAGATGATATTTTTTGTCCTTGGATTCTAAATTGGAAATCAATGTCAAAGATTGTATATTCAGTTTTCTTCACTTAAAAATTAGTAAAAATACAATAAAAAATGTTATTAATTATTATAACGTTTGGTTGTTTTCCTCATAAATAATAGTATAAGTTATACGGAAATTTATGTATTATTGTATAGATCATACATTACTACATTACTAATCATTGAATTACAATTCCTACTATAATACCTACAATATTAATCCTACATACTTGTCTACGGACAACACGATCCCTTAAGAATAGTTTAGTTTGAGGTCTTGGTGAAATATACATGCTAATTTAAGGCCCCGTTTGTCCATAGAAACCAAAAAAAAAAAAAATCACTTTTTTTGGAATTTTGGAGTTGGAGTTGTGTTTGGCCATAGTTTTTGAAATTGTAGTTTTTGGTGAAATGTAGTTGTAAAAAAGTGAAATTCTTTTTGGAAAATAAGTTTTTTGAGTTTTTGGTATTCCGGAATACAACTTCAAGTTGTATTCAGAATTTTCATGGCCAAATGCTGATTCTCAAAAAAAGTGAAAAAGTTTTTTGGAATAAAGTGAATAATTTTTATGGTCAAACGGGGGCTTAACGTGTTCCATTCTTTCCGTTCATGAAAAAATTTCATTATCCTTTGCATAAGAAACACTTACTCAATGACTTTATTCTAGGGAAATTTACCTTATTTGCCCATGCGGTCTAAATATTACTCGAAAAATATCTATTTAAAAAAAATACTACACTGCATACTTATTTAAATAAGATATTTACAAAATCCAGTAAGTATATGTGCAGTTGTATGCCTTCAAGATGTGCAATTCATTATTTTGTGTACCATTAAATAGCGTGAATCAACTATTTTTATCGTATTTTGTATACATTGCTGTCCATTAAAGACAATCATCTTTGCTCTTTATTCTATAACAGTGTGTTATACAGTTTACTAAAGTATTAATGGCCAGGAAAAAATTATTTTAGTGTTTAAATAATCGGAAAATGCCAAAATTTATCGAACTTTAAAAAATAGTTCATTCATACCCTTCGTTATACTTTATATACACATTATCATACCATTATCTATGGGGTCAATTATAGCTTGTGTCTAATGGTTATGCATCAAGATTCAAAAAATTATTTTACCCTCAAATAATTTTTTCATAAAATAACCCAAAAACTTGAAACCAAACTAATACGGAAATTTTTATTTTTTTTTGCTAGAAAAATTATCGTATTAGTTTTGTTGGAAAAAAATTTTAAGTTCGATTGGGTTATTTTGTATCAAAGTTGAAATAATACAATGTTGATTGTAGTTGTATTATAATTGACCCCATATTTTGTTATATACATTATAAAGTATAACTTTAGGGTCCTGGATACTATTTTTAAAAAAAAAAAAGGGGTAATTTTTTTTTTTCCGTTAAATAATAGATGCAACTAAAGATTAGATGCAAATTAAACTATATCCGAATTCGAAATGCATAGCACGGGCAAACCTCATCTAGTATATATGAATGTTATCCAATCCAATTGAAATTCTTATATCTAATGAAATTATGTGCAACTCACATGTCTTTCTTTCTTCTTTTTTTTTTTTTTTTGGTCTTTCGAGAAACAACTTATCACATATAACTGACATGACGGTTATTCCTAATTACTCTAGAACCTTAATTGTGATAATGGAAAACCATAATGGAGTTTTTGTATAACATTCACTCCTAAATTCAAATGTATCATCCAATCACAACCTAAGATTTTGGAAGCACCTCCAAAGGATGTGGTTGTGGTGAAGCGGATGGTGTTGTTCCTCCATTAATTAAAGGTTTCAGGTTCGAGTTCTGGGTAGGAAAAATCCTTAATAGGGAGTGTTTCCCCTGAATGGATATGCGCGTGAATGAGTAGTTGGACTATATATAATTTTAACCGAGTGGAAAATCAAAATAAAAAAAGATTTTGGAGGCTAGTGTAGTATTTGACAAGCCGAGGGATATTCATCATTTGTTGTTGGGCTAAAATGATTTAAAAATACTCTTAATACAGTGTGATATTGTCCATTTTGAGCCAAACCCACACGGTTATCCTCAAAAGCCCTCACACTATTAAGAGTATTCAACACTTTTTTCTTTTCAGCTACCAGTGTGGCACTTTGTTTGCACACCCAACATATTCATCACCTGATCCTCCATTTTTTTTTTGTTTCGCATCCAATGTTCGATATCTGTAGTGGGGCCCAACTAATTTTGAATTTGGGCCATAAAATTTTGGGGTAAATAGTTGGGGAAAGAATGTTTTTAAAAAAATAAAATAATTACAACAAAAAAAAAATCAAACTATTTATCAGAAATGCCCCCAAAATTGTGATACCAACATGGTATCACTAAATTTCTTATACACCATAATGGTATGGGACTTTTTTTCATTTCTTCAAAAACACTCATCAACTCTCTATGAAACTCTTATGATATATATATCATACTGACATTATATCATTGAGGATCATGTTCATTTATTCAATAAACACACAATCCTAAAAAAAATAAAAAATCTCTATGGTGTTATCATCTTATATACATATACTAAGATTGTATCATAGAGGATTATTTCGAATCCTTCAACGTTGAAAGAAAACTCCCTCCAGTCTTCCATGATGCCGAGAATATATAAAAAAAGAGAGATGGTATCGCTGAAAAGGTTTCCAAATGAGATAACTATCTTTTCTATTAAATGTACGTCATCATGGATATAAATAAATTGTGATTCAATAAGATATTCATGTTAGTTCTCTATAATACTAAGCGATATAAATATCGCGATAGTAGGGAGGAAGAGTTTTGGGTGAGGGGGTAGTCGGATAAATACAAAAATGGGTTTTGAGCCAAATTAGTTAGGAAGGGGCATGGGCGGATAAATATTTTACATTTTAGGGACATTTTGTGTGGTTTTTCTTAAAGTGTTTCTTAATAAAGGCTTAACATCGCATGGTTCAACTCTACAACCTGTTTATTGATGAAAGTACTTACCACAATTTTTGGTTAGATCCTGTTGTACTTTCTAGAACTATGGAGAAGCTACAGACCAAATTATTGGGCACATGTTATCATTTGCCATCGAATTCTAAATTGAATTTTTAAATTCTGAACTCCGTGGCCGACATTTAAGATAAGCAACGAAGAAGTTTATTATATTGAGTAATACAAATATGATTATTCTTTGCACTGTACCACAATAGAAGTCTTTGTTACATTGCGCTAAAGTCATTATTGAAGTGTGTTAAATTCTTGTTATCAAAGGACATATCCAGACCAAAATTGATTTTAAGGCATTTAATTCTCAAAATATATTCTTCATTCTTTTCTTCCTGCTCCCAATTAGTTTTCTTTTTCCTATTCTTTGTATCCCTTGGGGATCAAAAGGGTTGGAGTTGGACCAGCAGGAGCACTACAAGAGGTCACGAGCTAAATGGCCAGAACCAACTGTCCTTAAATCAACGTCCTTTTAATAGATTAGTTATTCTGTTATCAACCCAAGTCAATGAGAAAGACTTTATTTTATTTTTCTAATTCTTTGAAATAACAATATGATTTAATTGGATATTGCAACATAGTTGAATCCAGCAAATAATTCGAAGAGTGACTTCAAGAATAATTCTTTACTCTGTCGGCGAGGTTACTAATTATTTCATCTCCGTGATCCATTTAATTCGCAAAACTACTTCAATCCATTGATTTTCATAAAAATGTATATACGATTTTGTTAGTTTTTCAAGTAATAGTTTAGTCTTGATTTTCAGAAAATAAAATCTATTTATAAAGGAAAAAAAAATGTTATTTTCAATTTTTTTTGGATTAGTTTGAGTTTGTGTATTGACAATATGTAATACTTATCTCACCATCATGCTAATTAACCTAACAAGCTTGATTGAGTAAAATAAAATTTGGACTAAATAGTTTACTATAACATATCAAATTATACTTACTATGATGGGATAATTGCACTTTTGGTCCCCTAAGGTCCTTGTTATATATAATTGAGCACATATAATCTCCAATTAATTGTAATGCGCACATTTGATCCTTATACTTACGAATTTTCACAAATTTGATGACTTGTTAAGTACTGTTAAACTATTCAAATTTAATTATTCATTAGCTATGTTAAATTTATGTTGTTGCTCTATATTTTTTAGGATAATTAGTTCTAAAAATCGTCTAAATATAAGATGTTGTCTATATAAAGAGACCACAACCACACATTTTAAAAAAATAGATAAAGATCAAATGTGCTTAGCAAATATCAAAAGGGTCAATATCAGAGTTCACCAATATGAACCAAAGTGCTATTATCCCTTCTATATAAATTCATGCATAAAATTTTGATTTAACCTTTGAAAACAACAAAAAGATAGAGCACTTCTATGTTTCATCTATAACTTTTCTCTTATGCATAGTACTTTATGTACATGTCATAATTTTCAAAAATAGACAAATAGATCAAGAACGTCAGTTTTATTTTGTGGTGAACTCAGACTAAAAAAACCTTGTGGTGACTGGTGAGGATCTCATATTTGTGATTGATGGACAAAGCGATCATGACAAGCAGAGGCGGACCCACATGAAAGGGTGGGAGTGCGCGTGCACTCGTTAGCTTCAGAAAAAAAATTATGTATATATATGTGTATATATCTTGAGAAATTAGTATATATTTAATTGTCTTGACTCTAACAAACGAAAGTGTCTTTGGGCATGTTGAGCTATTAACGGGGGGGCTTTCCCTTACATGTCAGGATCGAACCTTAGAATGTCACTTTTAATTATATTTTTGAGCTATTTTTAGGAAAACAATAAGCGTTAAGTGAGCTCGCCTGGCATTCGAACCCTAGTTAGCACATATTCACCCTTTGCACCGAGCTATTTATTTCATTTCGTTTCAGCGCGTGTTAAATTTTATTTATTACTAAACAATCATATTTGACCTATATACTTGTTTTTCCTTACTACTATGTTAGTGGCCAACATGGCGGTATTATAAAGTCGTCATTAAAACTTTTTTTTGGCGTTTATGTTAAGGTAATGATCTTTTTTGCACCGTCTTAAAACCCTGGTCCGCCTACGATGACAAGTCAATTTCATTTATTTTAGTCTTGATACGTTCATTTGCCACCAAATTCTAACACCTAAGCAAGAAAAGTATAAATTTAAAATTTCAAGAAATAGCATCCACTCGTATATAATTTAGTATCAGATATCTAGAAGGGCGTCAAGTTAGTTTTGGTTTATTGTCCTTCATTTTATCAAATAGGCCACGTAACTCAAATTTTAAGAAACTTCTTACGTTTGCTGATTTTTCTATATATATATATATATATATATATAAATTTTAAGAAACTTCTTACGTTTGTTGATTTTTCTTTCTTTAGAGTAAGAACAATTTTGTACACCTCATTTTTTTCTATATTAATCCATTGTCAAAGAGGTTGTCACGACTGAAAATGGGGAAAGATCCTGCTGTTTTGTGCGTAAGCTAAAATGTCAGCTCATATTCTACAGGAATTAGGGGTGTACATGGATTGCGTTAGTTCGGGTTTTTTAAATACCAAACCAAACTTATTACATCGGGTTTTTAAAATATCAAACCAAACTAATTACATCAGGTTTTTAAATCTATAAACCAAACCAAACCAAACTAACAAAGTCGGTTTTTTCGATCGATGATTTTCTCGGTTTTTCGGGTTGCTTGGGTTTTTCGGGTTTTTTTTGGATAAAGTGGACTTTTTACAAAACATATAAATTGGCCATTTCAAATACTTCTTTAGTCTTAGTAAGATTATCTAATTAAGATATTATTTAAGAAAATAACACAAAATGTGAGATAGGAGATGACATTGTACTAAAATATTCAATAACAAAAAAGTAACGAGAAAATCACATAAAATAAAATGATCATAATTTAAAAGTACTAAGTCATGCTCTAATAAATACGGCTAATTTATAAGGCATAATATTTATAAATTACATTATAAATAAACATTTTTGTGTATAATTTTTTTTTGAAATTTTATATATGTAATGTCGAGTTGGTTTGGTTCGGTTCGGTTCGGTTTGACTTTTTTTAGTTAAAACCAAAACCAAACCAAACCAATAAGTCGTTTTTTCTTTCTAAACCCAAACCTAGTCAAACCAAATCACTAGTCGAGTTTTTTTCTCGATTTGATTCGGATTGTCGGTTTGGTGCGGTTGTCGGTTTTCTTTGTCACCCCTAACGTAAAAGTATCAATATAGATGGAGAAAATGATTTCCTATAATCAATTACAATTCGAACAAAAAGGAAAATAAAGTTATAAGTTATAAAGATATCATGAATTTATTAACTGATCATGGGTGTTATTTTTTACCATTTTTTCCTGAAAAGAGTGATATAATTAATTAAATAGCATTTGTACACAAAACTATATCTATGTAGAAGCTTCGAATAGAGTCCGGAGCCTAAATGGCATAAATTTGCCACAAAAAAACCAAAATGGTATGCCTTTTTTTTTTCAAACCAAAATGGGTATTTCGTTGGATAACCAACGAATACCCGCATCTTCTTGTTCATGCCCGAATTATTTCGGTCAAATTTTTTTTTTTTTTAATTTTGGTGCATTTCGTGAAATGTTCTTAAATGGCATTAAAATTTTTTTTTTAATTTCGTTTATACAAAAAACGAAAGTAAAAATAAAAATATTTTTGGCCTATTTCGTTTTTGATCCAACGAAATAGGACAAATTTTTTTTTTTTTTTAATATATTTATATATATATATATAAATATATATATATATATATATATATATATATATATATATATATATATATATATAAAATGTTACTCATTATTATTTTATATGTTTAAGTAAAAGTTCGGCAGCGGACTTTTAGTTGTGTTTAAGTAAAACCGTGAGCCACTTTTAGTTATTCATACATTAAACATGGTATTGCGAAAGCTATAAGATTTTATTATACGACCAAACACGTAATGTTGATAGCAAGCTTATTTATTACAACATTTTTATTCAACATAAGGTCAATATTTAATATATATATTTTATTATTTATAAGGCAAACTTATTTTAAATATGAAAAACTTACTTTATTATACTTTTATGTTATTATCAATGATATTTTAAGGCATTCAAAGTTTCCTTGAAAAGTTAAAAAAATATATATACCCAAGAGGATATTTCCGTCATCAATCTCCTTTTAGTTGTCTTCAACTAAAAGTCATCGATAAGCGCATATAAGTTTTTTACTTAAAACTACTTTTTATTCAATAAAATATGCGAAATATTTATTTAATTTTTATAGTCGCCCCCTCCGGCGGACTTTTACCCCCGAACTAAAAGTCTGTCACGAGAGACTACTCATATTCACCACCACATATATTTTTTTTTAACTTTTCAAGGGAAACTTTTAAAAGTCCCATCTCGTGAGTTTATCGTGCGCATAAACATAACTGACACAGATGCCCCAATGTGAAGTTTTCGATTAAATAAATAACGTTAAAGTATTCAATATAAATAATGGCAAACTTTTATCAATTATTATATACTTTTTAATTAATGTTCAGTTGATATGAATTTGGTTATCAACATTACGTGTTTGGTTTGGTTGGCTATAATAAAACTTATCAAATTTCGTTAATAGTATTGTTACCGTATGAATAACTAAAAGCTATTTCTCCGGCGTACTTTTACTTAAACACAACAGTTAAGACGGTACTTTTAGCTGAACACAACTGGGCGGCGTACTTTTCCTCGAAGCATATATATATATTTTTTTTTTATTTTTACAACAAAAACGAAATTAAAAAAAAAATTTTGTCCTATTTCTTCGAGGGACTCAACGAAATGGCCAAAAATATTTTTATTTTTACTTTCGTTTTTTGTATAAACGAAATTAAAAAAAAAAATTTTTAATGCTACTGGATAGTCTCCGCAAATACGCACCAAAATTAAAAAAAAAAAAAATTTGGAAATAACCCATGAATCCTCGAAGAGTGTATATACATTATGTTGTACAATTTTTGAAAAATATAATATATTTTTTGTATATTTATACATATTATCTAGATTTTGAAATTTTATTATTTCATAGTGTCTCACAAATCTAAATTGATCCCAAACAAAATAATCTTTTTCTTTTCCACCAAACACAATCCCCTTTTTCCATTTTTGGGTACTAGATTTTCTTAAATATAAGTGGTAATGATACAGCATGTCATTGTTGGTGACAAGAACAAAGTCCAATTTGGGTGAAAGGGGCAGAAAGGTCAAAGGAGAAGCAATTAGCTCGTTGATGACTGCGATCTCATTTTGACAGCGACCACCAATGATTGAAATTCTGATGAAGCGTTGAATCCTCTTGATATATATAAGGAAAAAAAACACTACTAGTGAAATAGTAGGGTGATTCAAATCATACTTTATTAGTATTAATTAAGTTACAGGTTCAAATTAAATTATCCAAGTGTGACATTATATTCTACTTCTTTTAGATTTCTGTGTATAAATTTCTGGCTCCTCTACTATTTATATGTGCCATGTGAAGCTTGAGCATCGAGATATATACGGACCGCACAATGCACTTCCATGTCTTTGGCAATGTTTTAACACTATTCCCCGAGAATCACCTCAGACAATTAGGGGTTGTTTGGTTCACACATTAACTGCTCTTATCGTGGTACTCCATTTAACATACATTCTATTTAGGCCCAATACATGGGTAGCCCCTTAAACTTGACACTATTTTTTACTTAGATCACTATGCAGATTGTGTTCATTAAATTTTTTTTTTCTAAATATAAAGTGTGTCATTAGACACAAACTGCAAAAGTAGCATAGCAAGTGTAATACACCTTCTTGAGTGCGCGAAAAGCCAAGAGAATTAGTACTATTTTTTTTCTCTCTTTCTCTCTCCCTAACCATTCCTTTCCTCTTACAGTACTTTCTCCTGCCGTTGCCAATGCCACCCATTAAACCTCCTCCAAGAAAATTTAGTTGAGATGTTTCTGACCAAAAATGATGTCTTCTAATTCCTTATAGTTTTAATTTACACCAATAAAAGATAAATTCACTTTGGAGAATATCCGCTCGTGCAATTGACAATGAAATCAAAGCAACACGAACCCAACCGATTCCAATAAAATTCGTAGGCATCTAGTTAAGTAATTTTGAAAAAGAGTGAAGAAACGAAGGTTTAAAAGTTTGGAGATACTGATCGAGGCCTTTTTCATATCCGGTCAACGACCACCATAATCACCGCCACCTTTTTTTTCTTCATCTTTGATTTATAAAAAAGTAAAAAAGGGCAAGGAGACACAACTCCTTTTTGCCGGAGTGCTGGTGATGGTCTCACCTACTTTCGTTTTCTTAATTTTTGGTTAGATTTTTTTTTTTTTTGGTCTCTCTTTCTTTTTTTTTTTAATTTTGTTTTCTGACATGGAAATGTTTTACTCGTCTAGGCTGTCACTTCAAAAGAGAGTGATTTGGTATTGTTAATTTGTGTTGGATAGGCACATTCCGTATGGAGTTCGGGTGGTTGACAGGAATAAACCTTAGTTAAGGTATCTAAATGAAAAATAGTGTCAAGTTTAAGGGGCTACCTATGCATCTGGCCTTCTATTTATTACAGTATATCTTACGTAGGATAATACATACATAACCCACATAAGTTATACATGGAGCAATATTTATGCCGCGTTTCATGTCAAAAACCTAAGTACATATACTCCCTCTGTTTCAATTTAAGTGTTTTACTTTCTCTTTTGATATGTTCCAAAAGAGTGTCTTTTTCTATAGCAGTGTCGGAGCCAAAAAGTTGGCGAAGGGTGTGCAAATTTTATTCTCACTTGTGTTAAGGGTGTGCAAAATTCAATATACACTCATAATAGCTACTATTTAACCTATGTACACCACGTAATTTTTGGCGAAGGGTGTGCACCGGACAACCCTACGCCTAAGGTGGCTTCTCCCATGTTCTTTACTTTAGTAAGTTTATCAATTCCAACATTTTACCTGACAAGTTTAAGACCGCAAGATTTAAAAAATTATACACATCTTTAATTTAAGACCACAACGTTCAAAAGTCCCAATTTATTTCTTAAACTCCACGCCCATTCAAACTAAGACACTTAAATTGGGATGGAGGTAACATATATTAAGAATCCACTAACATATTTAAATGTTTGACTGTGAAAGCATTTATTATTATAATATTAACTTGAGGCTGTTGTAGGAGCTCAGACAAGACAAACTTTTTTTTTTTCTTGAAACCTCAAACGAACATTGTGTTAGTACGGCGACATTTTTATACTGAAGTTACTTTTCTTAGGCGGGAAATAAATTGAGTCCCTACCGAAGGACTTTGTACGTGATACGAGTCATCCTGAAGGTCTAATCATGAGCTAGCAATAGTGAAAATAATGAAGTAGTAAGGCGATCCACCAAGTTGAAGGAGAATGCAAGAATTTCATGCATGAAAGATAGATCTCCGATTAAATTAATTCCAGTCAATGGTAGTTAATTTCGACTCAAAAAAGATATGGGAAGGACTTGTACCTGCACGTTGGTGGAAATTTGTGGCTATTGTAGGGATTGTTTCAGACAATTATCGTATCCTGTCTCAAATAAGTGGATCTTATTTCCATTTAGCAGCATTAAAAACAACATTACGAAGATGCTTGGTTTGGCGGCCGCCTGTGCATAATCTGACTAAAATTTAGTATATACTAAAATAAAACTTAAAGTTACCTTTTACTATTACTCAAGTATTTTGTTCGGCTTTCGTGTAGTGTATAAAAATCCCAACTTTTTTGTCACTGATTTGAGTACGACAAGTGTTAAATATTCAACAATGCTGCTTGTTATGGAGATAGATGGCATGGGTTAAAATTAATGATTAAGATTTAATTGACTAAAATAAGGTATAATCATAGTTCATATAATTAATAACTTATCCATAAATATATTAAAATATTTTCTCTCTTCCTATTTTAATATTCCATCTTTTTTTTCGATCATGAAAACTCTTTAATGGTGATATTTTCCATAATATATATAACTTTTTTAAATATACAATTATCAATTGAATAATGGGAATTATATTATGTGAATTAGTAAGCATCACAATTGAAAAAATGAAAAATATCACCAATTGAATAATGAGTCAATTGGGGAAAAAATTAAGTGGCAAAAGATAATCGGTAAATTAGAAAAGATATTTTCTTGGGTAGGAAAAGTAAAATAGGTAGAGAGAGAAAAATATTCTAATATATTAATGGATAAGTTATTAATTATATGAACTATGGTTAGGGCCTTGTTTTAGTCAATTAAATTAGTCATTAATTCTAACACATGCATCTTGCCTCTAATCTAGCGTAGAACTTTGGGAAAAATGGAGTTAAGGGAAATGGAGAGAACCCCAATCCTTACTTTTGCATTAAACCAAAAAATAACTCGATGAGCATTGTTAAAAAGGTTTGCTAAAGAGTTTCAAATTGCTTCCAGAAGTCTTTAATTTGACCAAATCAGTAAGAGATTTTGCTAATAATCTGGATCTTCGACTATTTTCATCCTATGACAGCTTGAAGACAATTTATGGCGACTTATAAAGAGAGAAATACTAATATATTTGAGTGATCAATAGTACTTTGTGGCAATATGTAGATACTTAATAGTCCACAAATATTATATATCTTAGAAATTGATTGAGCATGACGAGAAGTGGCAGGACTTTCTTCGCATCCTACATTGCTCAGTTCATCGAAAAAAGGGAATCACCATCCCTCAAAAGAGTATATCTGAAGCAGGAACTCATTCAACTCCTTTGACTAACTTTTATTATGCAATAATAGTATAAATTAAGTATAGATTCTTTATTTTCACAAATTCAATTCTCGATAGCAAATGATATATATGCGTTCTACGCCAACTGTCAAAGAATATCTTGCCGAGAGACAGACAAGAATATTTTATTCAAGGAGTTTTATTCTTCTCTAGGAAGGCCCGCATCGATGAGGAGCCAAACCATTTGGTTGACATCTAATCTATAACTAAGCAAATGTTGACCTTTAGAAAGGGCCAATTTGCACCACTGCCTTATTCGGCCCTGTTTTTTAATTTTTGCCCCTCAAATTGCTGGTCTTTAAATTTTTATTCTTCGCCTAAAAACTCATGGGTTGCGGACGCGAACCCCGCTCAGTCAAAATTTTTTTAAAAAATTACAAGATAAAGTTATGGATGCAAAACTCTACCTTAAGGCAGAGTTTGCTACCTTATAACGCAGAGTTTGCCTTAAGGTAGCAAACTCTACCTTTAAGGCAGAGTTACCTTATAAGGCAGAGTTTGACTTCAGGCATAAGGCAAACTCTACCTTAAGATAGAGTTGAATCCAAAAATTTGTCTTGCGATTTTTTATTTTTTTTTACTGAGCAGGGATTCAAACTGGAACCCATAAATTTTTAGGTGAAGAGCAAAAATTAAAGACCAATAATTTGAGGGGCAAAAATTAAAGACCAGTGCCTTTAAAGGACAATCCGCGCAAAAACAATGTTAGAAAAGTCCAATAATAACCTAAGGATTCTCTCTTGGGGCCTGCACGGAAGTATGGTGCATGGAAGTTTTGCAACTGTTAACTTATCTGAAGGAATTTATCCTAGATCTGATGGCTTGGATTTTAACCCAAGAGCTGTAAATTGTAATTAACCATCTCCTAACAGCTTTTAACAAACTGTCAACTAACTAAATGACTAGTGTACCCCTTATTTTATGTCCTCTTAATTGGACTACTATTGTCTATTTACAATTACAATACATCATGTGACATGTTTTTCTCAGGATTAATGTTCTTCAATTCTCTCTTTTGTTTATTGGAATTTGGAAGACTGGTTTCTCTATAGTTTCTTTTATCTATATGTTTTTTTTAATTTGTTCTTAGATTAATTAGCGTAAAAAAACTAAGTCTAAGAACTTGATATAACATCTTAAAATCACATAACAGTTTTATCAAGATTAAATCATGGATAGTAACTGTATATTTGGTGACTTTGTTGAGATTAAATTAAATTAAACTTTCCACTAAATGTTTAAACTAAAAGAAATCAGAGAATGCAATGCATAGTGAAGCCGCCCAGTCACTCTCGTTGACCAAATCCCTTTTTGGAAAAGTCAAAGTAAGAAAAAGAAAAAAGAAAAAAGAAAAAAAAAATACAGCAGAAAAATAATTGTTACTTTGTTAGTCAAACGCCTAACACCAATATGATGTAAGGGAACTTTTAAACTTCATAAAAATATTGCATTATATTAATGGTAGTACTTAACATACTTACCATCAAGTGGTAATTAAGAAGTATTATTAGTCCACTACTAGGAGTATTATTTTTGTGACAATAAGTAAAATTAATGGATGCGTTCGCAACCGCTCTAGTACTTTAATTTAAAGATATATAATCTGTCCATACCTACTGGTCTTAATTTTCACCACATTGTTTGATCCAAGAGTACTTCAAATCACATATAATTCACACTTTACGCGTGCTTAATTGTACAACTGACCTTTTATTCATACTCTGGAATAACTGAGCTACAAATTTATGCAAGCTATTTTCAAAGTTGTATCCTCACTCAACCTAAGTTATACAACTTCCTAAATAACGGTCATCAAACGTTGAGTTGGAGTAATAAGTACATCTCCATTCTTAATTAGAGCTTTGGATTCGAGTTCTGTGAATGGAATCACTTTTGGACAAGATTACTTTAATCCAATAGTTGACTTTCAAAATAGATACTAGAGGCTTGCTAGATGAAAAATCAAAAATAAAATTTCTAGTTAAAGAACTCATTATTCATCAATATCGACCCATGGGGCGACCCGATATTGAGATGCTTGTTTCCTTTCCATCATAATTTTTTCCTTTGCTTAATTCTTTTTGTATTTGCTTTCTTTAATTTAATGTTCTTTTAAATTTGTGGTGGGGTAGGGGGGAAATTCCTTGATAAGATCATGAGACCAATCAATAATGGTGTATAATTAGTCCTAGAACTTTTACTAGTTTATTTTATTAGTAAATTTAGTGCTAGATCATGTTAGGAGGTGTGCTTATCCAAACTTTGTCTTAGTCCGCATTTAATTAATAGCAACAACAGGAGAAAAACATAAGAAGAAATGCATATACATCTCTCACTTTTTCTATTAGATATATATACGTACTAGCTAGTGCTGATTATCTTAATTGGATTTTTCTTGTTTTGCATAAATACATCTTAATTAATTACATACTGTAATGTGTTTTCACACAGATACAATGTCAAGCTTTGAAAAGGCTGATATAACATGTTTTAAAAAATTTCTTGACGTCGAAGTGTAAATATTTCTTCGGACAATATTAAAAATAGAATGAGTTTCATTTACTATAGCCACATATCATATTCTTTGAACAAATTAAATATTTAACAATTAAATCGCTTTCTTTAATGCTGAACACACCGTTTAATTAACTGGAAGCTCGATGATGGGTGGACCCGAACATATTAAGGTCTGGTTCAATTGAAACCACTGATTTCAACTCAAATTATATAAACACCACAAAATATACATCAATAGCTTGTTTGATCAAGCTTTTGTGAAGTAAAAAATGCTTATTTATAAATATGTTTTATTTGTCTCAATTTATATGATGGTGTTTGACTGGGCAATGATTTTAAGAATGAAAGGAAGACTTATAAAATTTGTGGTCTAAAATAAGTTTTGTTTTGACTATATATCATTTCATTAAGGGAAAATAAAAAGATTTAAGTTGAATTGTTACTAACTATAAAAATATGTTATTATTTTTGAGACAGCCTAAAAAGGAAAGAGTGTCACATAAATTGAGAAAGAGTGAGTACTTATTTTAGAGAATTGATGTGTTTGACCAATCTTTTAGAAAAAAAATAATTGAATTTGAGTAGTAACAATAATTGTTTTTTATTTGGTAAAAGTAACTTTTTTTCCGGAAACACTTTAATTTGAAACCTTGATCAAGTATAAATTACTGCTCTAATATAGGCAAAAGGCAAAATACTTTTTTCTAAAAATACTTGTTCTAAAAGTGCTTTTAAGAATAAGTGAATTTTGAATATAAGTAAGCATTTGGACATGCGGTTTGAAAACCATGAGATGAAACCAGCGTTTGGACATGCATTTCATCTCATGGTTTCAAACCATGGTTTGAAACCCCAAATCATCCAAAAAGGCATGATTTGGGGTTTCAAAAAATTTAAATATGAAACTTGACCCATGAGTTTATAATTTATAAAAAAAACCCACAAGTTGGTAAATATTTTTAAAAATTACTGCACCAACCATTTACCAAGCTCATTAACTTCCACCAACATTTATTTATGTCTACCATGTGGGAGAATTATATTAAAGAGTAGTTACATTACTATTCATGTTAAATTTTCGTTTTTATTGAACTAAAATTTGATCAATTGATGTTGTATTTTTTAGAAAGGTCTTCTAGTAACATATTAATTTCTTGTGAACTATGACTTGCTCATTTGGTAAGATTGTATAAGAATTGAGAATGTTTTGATAGTTTTCACAGCTTGTGGGTTTTTATGTTTATAAGAGAAAATACAACTTAAGATATCCAAATTACATGTACAAACATGGTTTGAAATCATGGTTTCAAACCATGTCCAATCGGCTCCTAAGTCTAGTCTGTTTGGCAAAGCCTCTAAAATCAGCTTATTTTGAAAAGTGCTTTTTTTCAAAACTACTTTTCAAAAAAGTACTTTTGGCGAAAAGCAGTTTGTGTTTGGCCAATTAATTTTAAAAGCACTTTTCAGCAGCAATTAGTGTTTGACCAAGCTTTTAAAAAGTGCTTCTAAGTATATTTTTCTCAAAAGTGCTTTTCAAAAAAATGTTTTTTGGGCAAAAGCTATTTTTTTAAATTCGAAAATCGTTTCTCGCATTCCGTAAAGACTTATTTTCTCTGAAAAGTTTAGCCAAACATCTCACTTTTTTTAATATAAGTACTTATTTTAAAAAAAAGTAATTTTGGGGAAAAATAAACTTGACTAAATAAGCTATAAATCTTGAATTCGTAGTCACAGTCAAAACTGTGAAATGAAGACGCAGAAAACACGTTCCGCGTGGCAAATTAAGTATAATACTACTCTAGTAAGAGTCATAAAATGTGTACTGAGAAACTCTCTTAAGTTTGAAAATGGAAGGAAAAGTCTGGCCAATTAATCATAAAGAAAAACAAGTAACCTGTGCTGGAAATGGTGATGAAACTAAGACGTATATTGCTTTGTTTTAACATAGCTAGAGCCTAGATGCCAGTTTGGTGAAATAATTGCTGTACAAATTTGACATTTTTCTAATAAGGCCAATGTGAATGGGGCCTTGGCTCACATTGCTTTACCTTTGGTCAATCTTAAACTGGACAAAAACTTGAAATAATAAAATTGTAAGACTTGAAGTTGACATCTTATCTCTTAGTCACAAGCTCCATAGAACACTAGTCATTGGTGGAGCCAAAATTTTTACTAAAAAAAAATTTAAAGTATAAAATATTAAAGATACGAAGAAGTAAGTGAATTCAAGATTTACTAAATACAAAAAAGAAATTGATCTTACTTATAAATGTTATTTCGGGTGAAAACAATTGGAATGAACCCCTTCCTTCTTTCTAGGTTCGGAATCAAGTTCTAATCATATCAATAGATTATTCCTTTTTCGCTCCATATTCAGGGTATCTAACCGTAGTTGAATGATGTTTAGATATCATCAATAAATTTAAAAAATTATGTTCGATTGTTATAACTTTTAAGTGAGATCGAGGACACGGAATTGAACATAGTATATATCAAAATAGACAGATTATTGACTTCAACTCTTACTATCACATGTCATTGATAAATTTTCATATACTTGGCTTATGTTAGGAAATATGAAGCTTACATGTGATCAGGTCGCATATTAAAAGCATATTAGTTTCATATCTGGTAATGAAAGTATTTAGATGAAATGATACACATAATCCAGTTGTTTTTACTCTTTTTGTTCCATTTTATATATATGACGACACACTTTCATTTTTAGTCCATTAGACAAACGTACGTATTGAAGAATAATTTAATTTTACTCTCTATTTTATCTTTGTTACAGCCATATAAATATTGTGGCATGATATATATTATAGTATAATATTGCTTAGCTAGGGTGCCAAAAGAAATTACTAATCATTCGTGTGGGAAGTTTGAAGACTGAAACATGGGTGATTTTTTTTCAGCGTCACCACTGCTCGGCAGTCAGCGTTACATCCAACTTTAGCTTTCGCGCACACACACGTGGTTGACACTTAGATTCAATTTCGGGTTAGCACACAATGAAAGAGACACACACGTTTATAGGCGCATGCACAACCTTGTATTATCTCTCAGATAGTACAAAGGACTCACGAATTTGGAGGCTTACAAAATTGATATTTGCCTTAGCCAAATTCTGTACATAAAGGAAACCTGCTAGGGCAAGTTACAAGGGGAGGGGTGTGCTTGACATGTGCCAGCAGTTACATATAGGGCCAATAAGCTAATTCTAAGGGAACACTTCACCCATGAGGGAAAAGCCTTCAGAAATCCGCCTCAACCGTCACAAATGCCATGCACACTGCGTAATCGTCGCATGTGCTGCGCGCGTGCGCCTGCCCATATGCCATGTGCCTGCCTTCTGCGCATGTGTCGTTGGTGTGTCTTGCCTTGATCCGTCCCAACACTTAGAATATTTTTTACCCATCTTCATGTCAATGCCATGCCAATGCTTTGCTTAGCCCTCATCCAGCCCATGCCAACACCTATGTCCATCTGAGCCAACCCACTGCTTGCACGAATGCCCGCCTGGTGCCGTGCGCCTGTCTGTGCCACTGACATTCGTCAAGCTGCCTTCCCAACACCCAAGCATATTGACTTAGCTACATACCATGCTATTGGCATGCAACCCCGCACATTGCTTTCAACACCCACACAGGCCCATGTCAAGGGGCAATGCACAAGCCTTTGACACTGCCCACGCCTGCATGCGTCTAAGTTCGAACTTGGGGGTCTAACAAACCACCCCCAATAGTTGAATCGACGTCTTCGTCGAGGCTGTCTTAAGGTAGTCCTTCAATTGTTTGTCGAACTGCCACAGTGACTTTTTCTTCTCCCAAGTAGCATCTGCTTCTTGTTTACCCTTCTAAGGAATCAGGAATTTTGTTTGCTTATTCTTCTTGCCCATGCCAAGTACCCGATGATCTAATATTTTCTCAATTTCGGCTTCAAACTGTGTGTGCACTACAGCCAACGACTTCTTTGCTTTTTTTTTCTGCCCGGATCCTCAACATCTTCAAAATTAATAAGGCTTAAGAAAACTCACATGAAAGGTCGGATGCAACTTCAACCTTTCAGGCAACTTTAACTTGTAAGCAACTTCACCCACCTTCTGAACCACTTCAAACGGTCCATCATACTTAGGAATCAAACCGGGTGCCTGCTCTTACTTGTAATATGTTTCCACATTTGAGGATTAAGCTTCATTAGCCTTTTATCACCAACATTGAATTCCAGCGATCTTCTATGCTGATCTGCATGCTTATTCATCCGTTTCTGGGCCTTGGCAAGCTGTGTTGTGCTTCTGCAAGCATCTCATGCTTATCTCTTGCGTATAGATATGCAGCAGGGCACTTGCCATGAGTCCTTTGCTTAGCAACATCCAGCGGAGTCATAGGCTGTCTGCCGAGGACCAACTCAAACGGGCTCATCTCCGTTGCCGACGACTTATGCAAATTATAGCAAAATTGAGCAGTATCCAATAAGTCCAACCAGTTCCGCTGACTTGTTGTCACATAATGCCTCAGATATTACTCTAACAAGTGATTGATTCTTTCGGTTTTCCCATCAGTTTGAGGATAGTTCACCGTACAAAACTTCAAATCAGTCTCCATCATTTTAAACATTGCAGTCTAGAACCGACCCGTGAACCGTGTATCCCTATCACTGACAATATCACTTGGCACTGTAAAGAAATTAACCACATTTTAGTAAAATAAATCTGCAGCAACATCGGACGAACAAACGACCGGGGCAGCAATAAAGATAGCATACTTTGAGAATCTATCCACCACCACCATGATTGATGCCATACCGTTTACCTTCGGATACCCACTAATGAAGTCCATCAAAACAAACATCTAAGGCCTTTCAGTTTTATCTAGTTGACAAACCAGACAAGTAAATGGCGGGTCTTAGAGTCAGCTAATCTCTTAAGAAACATTAAAGAACAAGATTAATTAAAACAACATTAACTTACTTCATTAGCAATAAAAATCATTCAATACATAAGTATAACAAGAGTTTCAATCCAAACTTTAACAATGTATATTTTCATAAACAAGTTTCAAGTATTGAAATGAAAAACTACACACTTAAATAGTCAATACAAAGCAAGGAATTGAAGAAATGAGTAAAGGATTAAAAAATTTCTTATCAAGCTCTTCAAATCTTCAATCCCCAAGTATGGATGCAAAAACCCTAGCTCTCCAAGCTTGTAAATATGGCCAAAGATGAAAACTGATGTCTTCAAGTCTTGCCTTTGTAGTACCCCCATTTTTCCAAGTCAAAATATGACAAAATAAACTCCAAAATTTTCATTTTGCAAATCTGTCTCGTTTTTGCAATTTTAGCTAGGGCTGGGCATATTTCGGTTCAAATCGAAAAAACTGACCCAACCAAACTTTTTAAAATTTCGGTTTCGATTTTTCGGTTTGTTCGGTCCGGTTCGATTTTAGTTTACAGGATTTCAACAATTCGGTTCGGTTTATGCAAATCTTAATTCGGTTAAACCGAACAATCGATTTTTAGCAATTTTACCAAACTTTAATTTGAAACTTTAGATTGTCTAACTTTTAATGGTGTGTGATTTATGATTGTGACTGCTAATTTGGTAGCAGTTTTCTAAATTTCTAATGCACTTGGTGACATTGATTTTAAGCTTCATTCTGCACATTCTTGTAGCAATTGTTGCCTGCTGGTGTAATGCTTCAAGATGGTTGACCATCTCCTGTAGGCCAATGATTTTGTCTTAGCTCTAATCAACGACTCTTTTAGCTAATGGATGGTATATATATATATATATATATATATATATATATATATATATATATATATATATATATATATATATATATATATATATATATATATATATATATGTCTCTTTCTGGTCTCTCTATAGGTGACGACTTTGCTCCTGTTTAGATGTACTAGTACTGTTACTGTTTCTTGTTTCCTCTGAGCTTAGATAACATTGCTCTAATTTTAGCTTATGTTCGTTAAAAATTGCTTGAAATTGTCCAAACACCTACTTGTGGCTGTGGGAAAGTTTCCATATCTAAATCGAATTAACCGAACCGAATAAACTGAACCGAAATTGCAAAAACCGAATTGAACCGAAGTTATTTCGGTTAGGTTTCAGTTCCCATTTTTTACAAATCGAAAACCTAACCGAACCAACCTAACGCCCAGCCCTAGTTTTAGCCACTTTTTCGTTTTCTTCAATTTTGTCTCTTTTTGACTTGTTTTTCACTTGGTTCCTTCCAAAGCTACTCTCAATCATATAAACTTATAAAATGGAAGTAAACGACATTAAATTCACTATTTTCTCAATCAAAACATAACAACAATCTAAGATTAAAGAAGAAATCAGTTTGTAAAATACCAACTTATCATATATTACAATGTCATCTAAGTACACTATTACAAAGTCATCTAGGTACTCAAATAATAAATTGTTCATCAAATTACAGAAAGTAGCCGGGGCGTTAGTCAGCCCAAACGACATTACAAGAAACTCATATGAGCCATATCTAGTGACACGCGTAATTTTTGCCTCATCATTCTCTGCTATCCTTACTTGCCAATAACTAGGCCTGAGATCTAATTTCGTGAACCAGCTTGCCTTGCATAATCTGTCCATGAGATCCTGCACCAGTGGGATAGGATACTTGTTCTTCATAGTTACTTTGCTTAGCGCCCGATAGTCTACACACATTCTCATTGACCCATCCTGTTTCTTTTGAAATAAAATAGGTGCACCATAAAGAGCCTTTGACGGCTGAATCAGTCCCGCTTCCAGCAACTTGTTCAATTGTTTCCTGCAACTCAGCAAACTCCATAGGAGCCATACGATAAGGGGCTTGTGCAGGGGCAACAGAACCCGACAACAATTCAATTTTATGATCAATATCCCTCCTTGGTGGCAACGTTTTAGGGAGTTCTGGAAGCATAACAACCTTAAACTCTCCCAACAGTTGTGACACACAATCAGACACTTTTACCTTCACATTCGGTTTGATATCAACCAAAGCAGCAAGAAAAGTTTCTTCACATTTTTTCAAGCCTTTTTCAACAGAAATAGCATAAATAATGGGGCTTTTGTACTTACTTAATTTTTCTGCCTCGCCATATAAATGAACAACCTTTATGAATCCCGCCATCTTGTCTTGCATTACCAGAACTCCGTCCAAAGTGGGGCATTGGAATGAAGAAATTTTTCTTCAAGAAGTTGATTCTGAGTGTCATTTCGAAATCTCCCAACAAAAATACCATCAAACTATGTTTTCTAGCCCAAAGTCCAGCAAGTACATTCACATCGTATGCCATAACTTCAATCAGTTGAGCCACTTGATTCACAGTCTTCATATAAGGCAGACTCTTTATTAACTTCAGTCCGAATTTTACAGCAAGTTAGACATCAATAAAGGTGTGAGTGGCTCCAGTATCCACCATCACCACTAACACTTTATCATCAACTTTCATTTCTATATGCAGCAACGAAGCATGAGGATTCGTTGATGACTCCCCCACCGTGTTCACTAATGAAATCTGGTTGTTCAAGAGTAAACCCAACGGGTTTGCCAAAGCAGCAACACAACACCCTCTACATTCGTGTTTGCATTCCCTGCAAGCATTGCATTCACCCTCTCCTGATTTGGAACATTCTTGGCCAAGTGAGGCCCACCACAAGTCCAGTAACCTGTGTCATTTGCTGAATTCTTCTTGTTCTTTTAATTTCCAATATCAGTAACAGACTTCCCTTTGTCAGCACCATCTTTCCGCCCTTCCTTCGTCCACTCCCCTTTCTTTTCAATCTTCTTCTTAGCTTAGAAAAAGTAGGAGTTTCAGAAGGAATTCGTGCTGAGCGGTAATCAACTAGCGAATTTGCTGCCGCAATAGCAGTTGGGAGATCTTTCACGTTCTGTCTCTTAAGTTTGTTTTGGGCCCATGCTTGCCCGCTAACAACTACTACGCGCAACTGGGATTTTGATACACAATTGATAGGACCCCTTACAAGCTGGTTCATATACTATTTATGATACAAACTCGTGTGATGAATAAACTGAATGCTAATAAACTTAGGAACTGACTTATGAGCCACGAAACTCTCGACTCAAATACACATGGCACAATCTGAGGTAGTAAGGACACAAAATACAAAAATAGAGTACCCACAATAATTTCACTTCTTAAGCGAGTCCGGAACCTAAATGACCCAATAAAAATCCAAGTGAATCAAAATACCAAAAAAAAAAAAAAATTGGTACAAAAGTACCTTTAGCGCAAGAATACTGCGCTAAAGCACTTAACTGTGACAACACCGTTAAGTGCTTTAGCGCAATATTTTACTGCGCTAAACCATATTTTTCTCTCCCCTATAGCGCAGTAAAATACTGCGCTATAACACCCAACATAAAACCCGATCGGGTTAGACCACTGGTCCCTCCAGTGGAATTTTTTTTTTAAAAAAACGCCATTGGAGGCGATTTCAAGGTGGTCCCCACTTCATAATACGTCGTTTTCTATTAATTTTCATCGGGAAAGTTTAGATTCCCGGTATATTCAAGTCAAGGGGTAAGATTCTAAGCTCGAATTTTGAAAAAAAGCGGCGTACAACTCGATTAACACAACCCTACAAAAATCTTCGATTAAGGTTTTCTACTATGAACTTTTGTTATTATTTTGTTATATACATTATATTCTAAGTATGTTTAACATTTAATCGTTGTTAATTTCCAAAAAAAAAAAAAAGAAATCAAATTTCATTTTTTTTTTGTTCTTGATCGGGCTGGGCAGTGGCTTTTGCTACTGTTCCGATTTTTTTTTTTTTTTTGTTGGCTAATTCATTATTTGTTATATGTTTATGAATGGTTAATTTGTTAAATATTTATGAATTGTTAATTTGTTAAATGTTTATGAATTGTTAATTTGTTATATGTTTATGAATTGTTAATTTTTTAATTGTTTAATATAGTAATGTACTATTATTTGCAAAATATGCAATTATTAATTAATTAGTTGTTAATTATTGATTATGAATTGATATTTTGTTAATTGTTAATGAATTGTTAATTTGTTAATTGTTTATGATTTGCTAATTGTTTATGAATTGTTTAATATAGTAATGTACTATTATTTGTAAAATATGCAATTATTAATTAATTAGTTGTTAATTATTGATTATGAATTGATATTTTATTAATTGTTAATGAATTATTATTTTGTTAATTGATTATGAATTGTTAAATCTATATTATTTTAAAAGCATGAATATATATCTTAAATAAAAAAAGATTATCTAAAAAAGAATAGTTAAAGTTCTTCTTTTAATATTTATGGCACGGAAATAAAAATTATTATGAATTTCATAAATACATACGTTAACGATAAAATGCAAAGTTTGTAGAAAAATATGTGGTCGACGAATATACTCTTTTAGTCTAATTTTATCATATTTGTGTTGCCTATTTGGTCAACTAAAAATGTATCACATATTCAAAATAGAGTTCTAAACAAATATTACTGCTGAATTTCGATTCCATAATTAACTTAAAAGTCTTTGTCATCACATAATTCAAACCCCGTGTCCTTACTATCACATATTAAATTTGCTGCACATTTAATATGACGAACGTTATGTTGAAAATAATTATTTTCTTCCAATATTTGATTGGAGAGTGAAAATAATTTTTGGAAAAGACTATCTACTAAAGATTGATAACAAAATTACCAAATCAAATATTCAAAATCGTGTGAGGAAGTAAATATTTGATTTTTATACATTCAAAATAAATATTGTATTCAAAATAATAAGTAGATATTATTTTTTTCAAGTTTCTTATCAATAGAATATAAATAATATTATAAAAATTGACAAGAAATATTCGTGCAACGCACGTACATAGAGACTACATATCCCCAAAATATAGTAATCTCCTATTATGTTAATTATGCCATTGCTACTTTATTTATTTGAGAAATTGTTTATCCCATGTTAATTATTCACAAGATATAATACAACATAATTCACATATGCCCTACAAATGATTAATTAGTTAATATAATTTCTCTTTAATTTCAAGAATAATGACTAATTTAGTTACTACAGACCCGACTCTTTCATGGATCCGAATGTTCCCCCGGAGCCCGATGATCACCCGGGGCTCGATGATAGATCAGTATTGTCTTTGCAAGACAATCATAGGTCAGAGTTATTATGGGCTAGTACTATAGGGATATCGACTAGGCTTTGTCCCCGTAGGCTGCAGAGAGCGTGAAATCTTTTTCGCGAGAGCCCTCTACACCCCCGCATCTTAGAGATATTATTTCGGGGCGGAATTTATCGTTGCGTGTCTGTTGGTCGGGTACAACATGATTGAACGCTCATTACAGCCATGGTTGAGCGATGGAGGCCGGAGACACATACCTTCCATCTTCGCACCGGTGAGGCCACGATTACACTTCGTGACGTGGAGGTCATCTTTGATCGCGGGTAGACGGAGAGCCATTATACACTCGGTGACGAGCCTCCTCATGGTAGTACATGGTTGACGGAGTTGACTAGGCTCACCTACTTCGTGCCCGGTGCCGAGGGCCGATGTCGTACGCAGTCGGTTCGGGACACGCACTCGCACTTATTTGGAGGGTCTTCCTCCCGTCGAGGACCCGCACCCAACAAAGACGTTGTCGATCGTCATGCCCGTTTATACCTACTTATTATATTCGTGGGCATCTTGTTCCCGAACTCATCGGGTGCCTTTGTCGGGCCTTTTATATTTGATCTTCTCGAGCATCTGGACCGCTTGGGAGACTACAGCTGGGGCGGTGCTGTTTTGGCGTACCTTTACAGATGCCTATGCCGAGTGTCTATTGGTGTTGTCAGCAATGTGTGTGAATTTTTTGCTCTTCTCCAGGTAATATTTTAAGTGTGCGTTCCTTTAATATAAACAAACCTCTTGAAACGACGACTAAAAAATCGTATTTTCTAATATCGCTTACAGCTATGGGAGTGGGAGAGGATGCTGCCTTTTCAGCCCGTACCTAGGCATCACCTTGATATTGACATGCCTTATGCGAGGAGGTGGACGACGGGTTTTGACCGGGATGTGTATATACACTACAATATTCTTCCATTCCGGGACCAGCTTGATCACATGACGGTAAACTATTTAACTTTACATTATTAATTTAACTAAATGGCTTTTCTACTTGGTGATCACTACTTTGTACTTAGTTATGCAACTAATTATATGGACGCCGTACGCTGCTATATTAGATGGGTTGCTGGCCTTTTGCAGGGCAGGTCAGTGGGTATGGGGGTCGCGGTGTCCATTGATACACCTGGACATCGTTGAGGACCACATGCCCGAGCGCGTGTTACGATAGTTTGGGCATATACAGAGTATACTCCCTGACATTCGTCATGAGCTCCGACACTGCTAGCGGGACGATCGGGCCGCCGTTGATGATGCATTTCTGGCTTTCATGGTTGTCCAGCTTCACCGTTGGGAGTCGACACTTTAGTGGCGGTTGGCCATTTGACTCCCATTCAGGATTACATGCGCTGGTATCATCAGATCAACGCCGATTGATCGGCAACCCAGCTTTGCGTCCCGCGAGGGATGTAGGATTTTTAGCACTCGCGGGGCAGTACGAGGCATTTGTAAGTTTATTATATTAGATTTATTTAATTGCATTAATTGTTACATTTTAAAAAATAACTTTTTTTTTACTGTTGAACACAAATGCAGCTGGTGGCCATACAACGATTGCGCATGTTAGGGTTAGAGCATATGCTTTACCCTGAGCTTGCGGGGCTTGCGGCGGAGATGGTACGGGTATCCGAGGATGGTATCCGGCAGGAAGGAGAGTTTAGGAGCATGGAGGAGCCTGTTCCAGAGGCTGAGTATCAGCCAGCGCCAGGAAAAGGACCTGGTGCTGCCAGAGGAGGAGGCCGTGCTGCAGAGGATGTGGTGTGCGTAGAGGACGCGGTGCTGCTGCTAGAGGACGTAGTGGCGGAGGACACCATCTGGTAGATGAGGCCGCTCCCATTCTAGAGGACGTTTCCGTTCTAGTCCATCCGCAACCGTTCCAGGCTAGTGGCAGCTTACCTGGACAGTCACCTACGTTACGTCGGCGCTTCTACTTGCTGAGATACCTAGGTCTTCATCACAGCCGAGCCAGAATGCATACATGGAGGAGCATGATAACATCGATTAGGCGGCGTTACGTGCTTCATTAGCTAAGGAGTGGCCTGTGAGGAATTTAGAGGGACCCGGGATTCTTGACTTCGATGAGTTTTTAATCCCGGTTAGTATTTAAAATACTTATTTGTTCATTTAAATTACTTATTTTAAATATATATGTTACTCATTATTTAGTAATATTTTATATTTTAGGATTTGGCGCCAGGGGGTCCACCAGAGCGACCCACTCAGGCGTTTTCTCATGGGCCTGCCGAGCCAGGTGTCTTCCCATATGACTGTCGAGCCACAGGTAAGCTTTTTATTAAAATTAATTTTATTCAATATAAGGTCAATATTTAAAATATATATTTGATTATTTAAAGTACTTATTTTAAATATATATGTTACTTATTATTTCATTTTTTTTCATATTTTAGGATTCGGCGCCAGTGGGTCCACAAAAGCGACCCATTCAGGAGCCTACTTATGAGTCTGCCGAGCCAGAGGTGTCTTCTCATGAGACTATCGAGCCACAGGTAAGCTTTTGCCTTAAAATCAATTTTATTCAATATAAGATGAATATTTATTTTATTTTTATAACCTTTAGATGGACGTCGAACAACATCTCGTCCAGGAGACTACCTCATATTCTGCACCAGACCCATCTTAGGAGCCTACTCAGGCACCCATTGATACACAGGTTTGATTATCCAACAAACGTTAATGTATTCAATATAAATAAGAAATGGTACTAATTATTATATATTTTTCAGGTTCATCCTTCGGCGCCCGCGATGGCAACTCCCGACGAGGAAGATGGCGAGTTTCCAGACCCAGCTCAGCCTGAAGTTCTGAGCGTGCCAGCGGGATTATATCCTAAGAAGAAGCACGTTCTAGTTAAGGGTGCAAGGGCTTGGGGAAGAGGAGATGATCATGACTTGGAGCGCCCGGTTATTAAGAGGAAAAAGGGCGATGGAGATGATGGCGAGGGCGGTGGGGATGGTATGAGCCTTAGGCCTAAGGATAGTCTCCGGCATACTGCATGTGGGACCCACTAGTACATACAATAATCTTGTACAGTTTAAGTAAATATTATATATTTAAAGCGTTTCTATTTATATTTATAAATATTAGCTTAGTCTTTATTATTGTTTGTAGTGTCACATCCTAAATTGATTAAAAAAACGTGACACATTCGAAATAAAGTTAAGCATTAATTTAAAAATAACACGAAACCCTAAAACATAAATAACGTAAAGTTAATGACTACAAGTCTTCAAACAAAAATGGACTGCGAGCACTTTTCAACCACTAAAACAACAATCTGAACTTTTGCGTATCGTTGATGTATTGAGCCTACCTTATTAATCGCACAAAATAAGTAGGGTTCTATATAAAATATTGAAGTTCCGGAGTCTCAAAGCATGACTAATATGCGGCTAAAGTACGTAAAAAAGCGTGAAAATGTAATAAGAGGCTGCTTTGGGAAATAGGGAGTCCTATAGCGCAGTATTTTACCGCGCTATAGGGGAGAGACCAATATGGTTTAGCGCAGTAAAATACTGTGCTAAAGCACTTAATGGTGCCGTCACAGTTAAGTGCTTTAGCGCAATATTTTACTGCGCTAAAGGTACTTTTGTACCAAATTTTTTTTGGGGGTATTTTGATTCACTTGGATTTTTATTGGGTCATTTTGGTTCCGGACTCCTTCTTAAGCTTCCTCTCTTCAAGTACACTTTCTAATGAGTCATGCCAAATGAAGGAAAGGATAGTCATTACATACCTCGATTCGATCTTTGAATGACCACAACGAGTCACCCCTTCAAATATATGTTTAACCTATTTAAGAAACCTAATATCAACATAGCCAATAGCCCAACAACATAGTACAACTATACCAACACTATCATCAAGCAATCAAAGAGCTACGAGCTCCCGAAGCTATATACAATGGTGTACTGAACACCCGACCTCCTTTTAACAACAAACAAGATCTACACGAGCTACCAATCCCTCGAACCGATCTCCATACCATAAGAAAACAACTCATAATCTGTTTATACAGTTACTACAACTAGAACTCACGACTTCCGATCACCGTCCCGTGAGTTCTTAATAAATACATACCTTAATTTCTCACACGAGCTCGTAGATGAGGAATTGTACTTGAATAGCCTCCCTAAAAGCTTCCCGCCACCTTACACACTATTAAGTGATCCCGAATTTGCTAAGATTCAGAGGAAACCGAGGTCACTACCATAGATCCATGGAAGGAAATCTTTGTACTAAGTTTGAACCAACCTCATTTTACGTTGAAGAAGGAGAGAAAAGAGTCGTGGACAAAAGCTCTTAGGATCTGTTATGGAATTTCCAAAAATAAAGGAGAAACAAGGACAGATTTTCAAGGTTCTTTTGCATATGTATGAAGGTGTATATCTATAAAAATAAATCAGCCCCAAAATGACCCAACAAGTACTAAAAATTATTACCCCAAAATGATAAGAATAGTCATCAACTATGTGTACCTCCCCTAGCCACGCGTTGGCAGTGGAGGTGTCCTCTTTTGACACCTATATTTTGACACAAAGTATCCATAAATTAATTATCTGAAAGATATATTTTTTTCAAAATATATTTATAAGTTATTTTCTTAAGTGCTAATTATATCACAAATAAATCATAAGTACTTTATAAAATTAAACATATACTAATATTTCATAAAGATTAAGACATTGATAAAAATTACTATCTTATCAAAATATTAATTTTTCTCAACATAATATTAAGAGTACAAATATTTGTACTATAAGTTCTCAAAACGGTAAAAAGATAATTCCTATCTCTATAATAAGAAAATCTCATTTATAAACTTCCGCATATTATCTATATAATTTAAAGCGTATCCAAGAAGTAGTAATATTAATAACTATATAAAAGCATATTTATCAAACTTTTATTAAAAATGTTTGCTTAAAAGAAAATACCATATCAATGCAATATATAATTGTTCCAAATTCGTCAAACTTACGGGGTTTGGCACTTATCTTCATCCGACATGTTTTGGATGTCCAGCATCAAAGAAGTGAATTCCTTGATATAGTCACGAACAGAACCCGTTTGCCTCAACCTTTTCAACCGTTCCCTCGCAATCCGAGAATGCATTGCTAGGAAGGAACTGGTCACGCATTTCCTTCTTTAATTTCGCCCAAGTATCAACCCTTGGCCTGCCAGCACTCACATCATTGGCATCCCATGTTCTCCACCACAATTTCACATCACCAGCCAAATACATGGTTGTGATGTTTAACTTGTCATTTTCAGAAATACGTGCAGTTGAGAAATATTGTTCCATATCCCACAAGAAATTTTCCAATTCCTTTGCAGATCTTGAACCAGTAAAGGCCTTAGGTTCAGGAATTTTTACCTTGGAGCGGTCATCATAGACTTGGCTCGTTCCAGCTAACGCCCTTCGCAACATTACCACTTCCAAGTTCAGATTTTCGTATGCCTTCCTCAAATCCTCGATCTTAACCAAAGCTTGTGTACTAAAATCCACTATTCTTCCCATCTGTTTGGCAATCAACTCACGAAACTTAGCAAGTTCTGTGTTTAAGCCATGAATACGACTGATCATAGAAGTCATATCCTCTGTGTTTTTAGCCATCCCCACCAGCTGCTCTCAAGCCACCACTTTTTCCTTCAGTTTATTGTACGTACTACTTTCGCCGTACCATCATTCCGCGAACCGTAGCCACGCTCTAATACCAGTTGAAACAGGGGTGATTTTTTTTTTTAGCGTCGCCACTGCTCGACAGTCAGCATCACAGCCAACTTCAGCATTCGCGCACACACACACATGTTTGACACTTAGATTCAATTTCGGGTTAGCACTCAATGAAAGAGACACACATGTTTACAGGAAAATGCCCAACCTTTTATTATCTCTTAGATATTACAAAGGACTCATGAATTTGGAGGCTTACAAAATTGATATTTGCCTTAGCCAAATTATGTACATAACTTAGCCAAATTATGTACATAAAGAAAACTTGCTAGGGACAGTTACAAGCAGTTACAAGCGGAGGGGCGTGCTTGGCATGTGCTAGTAGTTAGATATGGGGCCAATAAGCTAATTGTAAGGGAACACTTCGCCCATGAGGGAAAATCCTTCAGAAATCGGCCGCAACTGTCGCACATGTCATGCACACTGCGTAACCGTCGCATGTGCTGCGCGCATGTGCTGCTTGCGTGTGTTTGCCCATGTGTCGTGCGCGTGCCTTCTACTCATGTGCCATGCGCGTGCCTTGCCTTGATCCGTCCCAACACTTAGAATATTTTCCGTCCCAATACTTTGAATATTTTTCACCCATCTTCATGTCAATGCCAAGCCAATGCCTAGCCCACTTTTCCTTGCTTAGGCCTCATCTAGCCCATGTCCGTCTGAGCCAACCCACTGCCTGCACGCTTGCCCGCCTGGTACCATGCTCCTGTCCGTGCCATTGACATTCGTCAAGCTGCCTTGCCAACACCCAAGCATCTTGACTTAGCTGCACACCATGCCATTGGCATGCAACCCTGCACATTGCTTTCAACACTCACATAGGCCCATGTCAAGGGGCAATGCACAAGCCCTTGACCTTGCCCACGCCTGCATGCGTCTAAGTCCGAACTTGGGGGTCTAACAAAGACTTACCCTCAAGATATTATTGAGTTGTTTTAATATAATTAATCAAAGCTTTCCAAGAAAGAAGGCAATCTAATAAAATAGAATCTTATTTCCTTTTTTAATCATTTACTCGGATTGAAAGTATAATATATGACATGGAGTATATTTTATGGAAGCTCACTGAAAATTACTTGAAGAAATTAAATCTAGTTCATATGCAATTCTCTCTCTCTCTCTTTTTTTTTTCTGTCTAAATAAAAGTAAAGGACAAGATGAATGTCACGTCAACTTCTTTTAAAAGATAAGCAATTCTCCATTTCCGTCAAATTTGGTTGCTTAGTTTTTTAATTAAATCATGAGATTTTACAACTAACACAATACAATAATTTAAGACTTAACTATCAATCCCAATATAATACTTATTTGCCGAATGGTTGTGGAAACTGTGAACTCCAGTAATTCCTTTTTTTTAAAAATAAAAATAAAAATAAAATTACCATCTTTAATTTGGTGAAACTTGATAAGTATTAATCTTTTTTTACTCCCTCTGTTCATTTTTACTTGTCTACTATATTAAGAATAAATTTTCACTTTTAGTTGTTCACTTTAGCATATCGAGAGAAACACAATCTTCTTTTTCCTGTTTTACCCTTAACATTAACTACTAGTAATTCCCCAAATCATTATCAGGATTTTTTGAAATGTTAATAATTATGGGTATTATAATAAAAGACACATTTTATTTATTATTTACTTAAAGAAAATGCATAGTACATCGTGGACAAATAAAAGTGAACGGGGAGAGTATCTCACTATGTCATTTTTTTTTTCATTTTTTTGCGCGGATTGCCTTCATTTGGGGTGGTCTTAAATTTTTGTCTTTCAAATTGGTGGTCTTTAAGTTTTTCCTTTCGCCTAATACCCCGAGGTTGTGGGTTCGAACCTTAGCTCAGTAAAAAAAAAAAATCGCAAGGCAGAATTTGCAAAAATTTGCCTTCAAAACTCTGCCTTTCAAATCCAAACTAATTTTTTTAAAATTTTTTTTGACTGAGTGGGGGTTCGAATCCGAAACCAAGAGATTTTTAGCGAAAGGCAAAATTTAAAGACCACCAATTTAAGGGACAAAAATTAAAAACCACCCCCAGCAAAGGACAATCCAGCAAATTGCCCATTTTTTTCAGAGGTAGTGGAGGCTTAAATGGGCCAAGGCAAAGTATTAATGGGAGCCGAAATTTGTAATTTTCTAGAACGTTATGTAACAATTTATCTAGGGAAAAGGAC
The DNA here is from genome assembly GCF_029784015.1 of Lycium ferocissimum. Taxonomy (NCBI): domain Eukaryota; kingdom Viridiplantae; phylum Streptophyta; class Magnoliopsida; order Solanales; family Solanaceae; genus Lycium; species Lycium ferocissimum. The sequence goes on along the minus strand of NC_081352.1, from coordinate 42,807,966 downwards.
ACTGTGTGTCCACTCAGCCAAACTAATCCCATATTTAATTACTGTTTGGGCTTAATTCCACTAGATGTCCGTTCGGCCCAAATTAATGCCAAAAAATGGCCGGTCGGCCAAAATAATGCCAAGGCTGGCCGGCCCAACAACCCAGGAGCTTAAAAAAAACAGACTTTTTGTGGCGACTAAGTAGTCACAAAAATCCGCCACTAAAGGGCTGCTACATCATATATACATATGTTGGAATTATATATACACTTTATATACAAGAATTATACATTTTATATACATATGCTGGAATTAATCATATATTTATTATAAATAAATTATACATTTATTATACACATATTATACAATAATGATATGATATATATTTTTAACATATACAATAGTGATACATATTATATACCACAATGATACGGTTTCTATAATACATTTTTTATACGTATGGTACACTTTTTATACAAGATCGATACAGCTTTATATACACATGCCGGAATTATATATACACATTCTATACAAAAATGATACATATTATATACAAAAATGATACAATTTTCTATTCTTTACAGTATAGGCAGACCGTGCCGATACACATTATATACACAAATGATACATATTATACACAAAAATGATACATACCTTAGTGATTCATATTTTATACAGTTTCTATACATTATAGATAGGTACTGATACATATTTTATACACAAATGACACATATTATATATAAAAATCACCTCAAACATTTTTGTGCTTGGGTTTTTATTTGAAAATTGTCTTATTTAAGTTTTGGCTAATGGATGAGATTAGTTTAATTGCTACATTTTGGGTTTGGGAAAAATTGGGCTAAAGGGTGGGATTATTTATGACCGACCGGCCATACATGTCCTTTTCCTATTTATCTATCAATGTTCTTTTACTATAACAATCAAGCTTTAAGTCCAAATGAATCGAGTCAGCTAACCATAAAGCCATTATGTATACGTTTTTATATTTTACAATCAGATTCTGATCTAAGATTTAAAGATGGCGGGTGTCATAATTTTTTTCAATGTACATCTTGTTAGAAATGTGTATTTGGATCGGGTCCATCTCTTTTGAGTTTATTCGGGTCAACTTAATAGGCCATTTTTTATTTGCAAATATGAAAATAACATCTCAAAAATCAAGAAACGAATATAATTAGCATCTTAATTAAGGAATCACACTCATTAACAACAGAAGTAAAATCAACATTTTCACCAAGGAACTTACATCTTTTATGTATATTAAAAAATAAACTTGCACAAGTAAAACAACATCTTCAATAAGGGAATTACACCAATCAAAATAAGAAAAATAATAGAAAAACTCTTCAATAGGTAAATACACCCCATAAGTAAATGTAGAATTAGATAACTACAAGTTCTCAAAAATAAATCATAAATTTCATTTTTTTCTAAGCAATGCTTACAAAATTTTCATTACAATTTAAGTAGTAAAGTGATTTAAATTGAATTTAACAATTATAGAAAAGCACGAATTTTTATAATACACTCCCTCCGTCCATTTTTATTTCTCCACTATACTAAAATAGATGTCTACTTTTACATGTAAGTTGTATAGAAAACCTACGAAATAATTTACTACTTTATACCTATTTTACGCTTATTATTAAGTATTCAAATTCATTTCTCATTTTATTTATTGCTTATTAAGAGTGTCCCAAGTCAAATATAGACAAGTAAACATGGACGGACGGAGTAATCAACAAAAAAAATTATAAAAAGATTGACTTTTGATCTCAATCCAAAATTCTCATTGAGACCTAAGTTTTTCAATTTAAGTACTAACAGATTTGAGCTTAAGAGAAATGCTTAATTTAAGGGATTTTGAAGTTTTTATTTTGTGTATTCTCGCTAGAGATCACATATAAAATAATAGAATAGAAAAAAATATAAATAATAAAAAGATAAATAAAAAATTGGGAGAGCCGAAAAGGGAAATTACTGGTACAAACGAACTAAACAGCACAAAGAGAAACGGGAGTCGGAAAATGTTCAAGGTAAATTCAAGCTTGTGTCTACCAGCCATGACACCTTTGTCTAATTTGCGACTGGGGGTGACAGGATCGAATATTTAATTTAGTTTAAGCAAATTGCAACATAGGCATATAAATTTTTTATCAATCTAGGGGGTGTCATGCCATCCCCACCCTAAAGGGTGGATCCGCCCCTGTTTACAACAATGACAAGCTATAGTGGGGCATATTAATGTTGAGCACCTCTCCTCTGAAATGCTCTCAGCGTAGGTTACGCTAACATACGCCGAGTACGAGTGCCATGGCAGGGAAGAGAGGTCGAGGTCGACCAAAGAAGATCCAACTTCAAACCATCGGAAGCTCTGTAAGCTCACAAATACTAGGGGCGCAGCTGGAAGCTCAACGAGTACAAGAAGAAGAGGGTTTGAGCAACCCAAATCGTCACCCAACTAACAGCAAACTCGAGCAAATTGGTCCAGCTAGTTTGGTGTTTTCACATCAACAGAGTGGGAATCGGAACCTAAGTACACCTACAGCAAGTAAATCGAAGGTGGGTACCATTCCACTGAACTTACAAACTCCGGATCTGGTCTTGCAAACCCCCGATCTGGCTTCCACATCGTTGAATCTAACTATTGGAAACGATGCTACAAAGAGCCCAAAGGGGAAAACCCCGCTTGCTACTGAACCAGTGAAGGCCCCTGCTAGTTGGGTTAATTTGTTCGCTGGCAATCGTGTTTCTTCGAATGGTATGACATTAAACTACATTGCTCCAGAGATAGTTGATGGAAAGATACTAGTCAAATTAGACAAATCTGAGATAGAACAAGAGGAAGCAAAATGGAAGAGCGCTCTAATCGTCTACATTTTAGGGGAAAAGCCAGGCTATAATGCGATGAAAAGATATATTAACCAGACATGGTCGTCGGTATCCTCCCCTGAATTATACTCTCATGATGATGGGTACTATGTGGTGAAATTCAACTCAGTGGAAGATATGCATGAAGTTTTCTATGCAGGGCCATATAGTATCAATAATAGACCTCTGATTTTGAAGAAATGGTGTCCCAACTTCGACTTTAATCTTTGAATTCCTCACTGCAATACCCCTCTGGGTAAAATTGCCTAAGCTGCCAGTAAGTTGTTGGAGTAGTGTCTCATTGAGCAAAATAGCCAGCACCTTAGGAATCCCGTTGTTTGCGGATGAGTGTACCACAAATCAGACGCGGATCTCATATGCGAGAATGCTGATAGAAGTTGATGTAACCAGGCCAGTGCCTGATTTCATATCTGTGATGGATCCAAGTGGGCAGGTGTTCCAGCAACAAGTGGTTTTTGAATGGAAGCCTGAATACTGTGAGAAGTGCTTAAAACTGGGGCATAATTGTATCAACAAGAACACCGCACCTCCTCAACAACAAAGGGTTCATAAGCAGCAGGCTCACCAACCAAAGAAGAGGAAACAACCAATACAACAATGGCAGACTAGAGAAGAGCAGCAGCCGGTGATTCTAGGGCCAAAATCTACTGATTATGCCAGTGCACAAACTCAACAAGATGGGGAAGGCAAGAATGAAAATGATAGCCAAAAGGAAAAGGAATTAGGGCAATCAGGGGAGGCTAATACAGCAGCTATTTTGCGTACTCAAGGGGCTATGTTAGCTAATAGTGATGACATTGACAGAGCAACCCTGGAAAATCCTATATCCTGTCCTAGTTCGGAACATGGGGAGTTGATAGAGAAACCAAATGACAATGCTGTGGTGGCAAATTTATTTCCTCCCGATAAGGGAGGGGGCTTTTCCATACAAGTTTGATGGCTTGGCTAGCTTGGAATATAAGGGGTACCAATAAGAGGTACAAACAGAAGGAGCTAAGTACCTATATTAAAGAAAATTCTATCAAATTAGTAGGATTAGTGGAGACTAGAGTTAAAGAAAATAATGCAGCGGGTATAGCTAATAGAATAGCGCCTGGTTGGAAACTGGAACACAATTATACTGCAGCTAGTAATGGGAGAATCTGGATACTATGGGATGACAGGGTATATGATGTTCATGTCAATGCAAAGGAGGCTCAATATATGCACTGTGATGTACATAGTAGGGATCAGCAACTTAATTGTGCCATGACAGTCATCTATGGCTACAACACCATAGAACAAAGAAAGCAATTATGGCAGGCTCTGAGACAGCTAGCACCTCAAATAACTAAGCCGTGGGTCATTTGGGGAGACTTTAACGCTATTCTTCAAGCTCAAGATAGGTTATATGGAGCTCCAGTGACAAGGGTGGAGATCAAAGATTTCTCCGAGTGTATGCAGCTACTTCAACTGAATGAACTGTCATGGATGGGGGAATATTACACTTGGTCTAATAAGCAACAAGGAGGAGATAGAGTTTATAGCAGGCTCGATAGAGCAATTGGGAATGATGATTGGATGCTTCACTTTGGGCACCTAAAGGTGGATTATAGACTCCCTTTTATATCGGATCATTCCCCCATGATTCTAGACATCAAAATAACTGATCAGAGGATTAAAGCACCATTCAAATTTTTTAATGTCTGGGCGAGTCATGAAGCATTTCTGCCCTTAATCAAAAACACTTGGCTTGAGGGTAGGAAAGGCAAGGAAATGCAAGATGTTTGGCATAATTTGAAAGCTCTAAAGCCGAGACTGAAGCTACTTAATAATAGCAGTTTCAGAGGAGTTACAGAGAAGATTGATCAATATCGGGCTACACTAAAGGACATTCAGTCTAGAATGACAACTCAATACTCCGATACTCTTGCCGTGGCTGAAAAAAACACCCTACTGCAGTTGGAAAAATGGTCCCTAATCGAAGAGAGCATCTATCAGCAAAAGTCAAGAGCAACGTGGATCAAGCTAGGTGATTCAAATACTAAATACTTCACAGCTATAATGAAGGAGAGGACACATAGAAAGCAAATAGTGGAACTCATATCTTTGGCAGGAGTAAAGCTCATACAACCAGCAGATATAAAAGCTGAGGTTGTAAACTTCTACAAGACGCTGATGGGCACACCAGCGACAACCACTACTGCCGTCAACCACATCACGATGAGAAATGGTCCTACTCTAACACACGGACAACAGTTGCAACTTATAGCAGAAGTAACTGAAGCCGAGATCTATGAAGGCTTGGCCAACATAGGAGATGACAAGGCACCGGGAATTGATGGGTTCAATGCTCTATTTTTCAAGAAAACCTGGCCAATAATTAAAAAAGATGTATGTAATGCGGTCAAGGGATTTTTTGAAACTGGAAATATGCTGAAGACAATTAACTGCACAGTAGTTACTCTACTGCCTAAAGTCCAAAATCCAGCAAGCATCAAGGAATATAGGCCCATTGCGTGCTGCACAGTATTATACAAATTGATTGCCAAAGTACTGGCTAGCCGAATACAAAAGGTGATAGCAACAATTATATCTGATACTCAGGCAGGATTTATTCCTGGCAGGAAGGTGGCGGATAATGTGATATTGGCACATGAATTAGTGCAAGCCTACAACAGGAAGAATATTTCTCCCAGATGCATGATAAAGGTTGACATTCAAAAAGCTTATGACACGGTTGATTGGTACTTTTTAGAGCAAATGCTGGAATGTTTGGGGTTCCCAGCCAGGTTCACAAGGTGGGTGATGGCGTGTGTTTCATCAGTGAATTACTCAATACTGGTTAATGGTGAACTTACAAAACCATTTGATGCAGCGAGAGGCCTTAGGCAAGGGGACCCCATGTCCCCTTTCCTGTTTGCCATTGTTATGGAGTATTTAAGTAGGAACCTGATGGATCTAAAGAAGAATAAACAATATAAATATCACCCCAAATGCAAAAAATTAGATATCACTCAACTTGGATGATCCGTTAATGTTTGCTAAAGGGGACACTGCTTCGATTGCTATATTACATGAGAAATTCAAAACCTTTACTTCAGCATCAGGATTGCAAGCAAATATGACCAAGAGTTCGCTGTACTGTGGAGGCTTGACAGACACTGAGAAGACCCAACTACAGCAGGTACTTGGCTACACTTTGGGCAATCTCCCCTTTAAATACCTGGGCATCCCACTGGATACTAAAAAACTCAATGCGCTACAGTGGCAGCCAATAGTAGATAAGATAGTAGCAAAAATCTCTTCTTGGACAGCAAAAAAACTCTCTTATGCTGGAAGGGTCCAATTGGTTCAGACAGTGATTTTTGGTATTCAAGCTTACTGGGCCCAGCTATTCATCATCCCTGCCAGAATTTTGAAAGCAATAGAGAGTTACTGTAGAAGCTACATCTGGACAGGGACAAATACTATTACCAAGAAAGCGTTGGTTTCTTGGGACAAACTGTGTACTCCAAAGGCTGCAGGTGGGCTGAATCTAATAAATCTCAAGATGTGGAATAAGGCAGCAGTGACAAAAACTTGCTGGGACCTAGCCAACAAACAAGATAGATTATGGATTCGGTGGCTACATAGCTACTATATCAAAGAACAATCTGTGGAAACCATGAGAATTCCTCAACAAGCATGCTGGATGATTCGAAAAATACTAAATGCTAGAGACAAGTTGCAATACATCCAACAGGCTCCGATGGGGAAAACGAGTATGATACGACAGATCTATCTACAATTACTAGGGGAGTTTCCTAAAGTGGCATGGAAAGGACTAATGTATAGAAATGCAGCTAGGCCAAAAGCCATATTTACAATGTGGCTACAGGCGACTACTTACGGTGGATAGGCTTTTAAAATGGAAAATGCAGCTAGATCCAATGTGTGTTATGTGCCAGCAGAGCCCAGAATCGAGAGATCACTTATTTGCTGAATGTGCAATGACCAAAAGTATATGGAAGAGGCTCCTCCAGTGGCTGAACGTAGCAGGCCCGTCGGACCAGTCATGGACTGGACTGCATGCGTGGCTAATAAGAAAGACTGCAAATATCTTGAAACTTTTGAATTCATACATGCAATTTGGGCGTAAAGGAATGCTAGGGTGTTTGGCAAAAAATGTGGCATGTATATGCAGTATTAGAGCTCCAATTTCGGCTAGAATATTATTAGATAGGTGCACTTTTTGATGAGTTAGTTATGTAGAAGGCTTGCCTTTACAGTAGTGAGATAGCTAGTAGAGCAAAAACTAGCTTGGATTTGTAAATTCTCTCTTTGGTGATTAATGAAAAGCTAATTACCAAAAAAAAAAAAAATGTTGAGCACACTGAAGAAAGAAATATACCACCAAAGGTGACCAAGAAATTTCAGAATTAGAGATTCAACCACCTAAGGGACCAAGAAATTTTAATTTTCTAACTTCAAGTTTTGTTTTTTTTCCTCAAATTGTCAGTGTCCAAAAAATTAATCAACTGCAATTACATGCAATTATCAAGAAGAAAGATTTGAGTAAATGATTATGTTTTTTTCTAGTAAATTAGTATCAATTTGATTTCTGTTTCTGCCTAAATATGCTTAGCGTGCAGTGAACTTCTACTATGTACCAAATATGAACACCTAAGGAAAGGGAAATTTAGGCAAAACGTTCTAAATTCAACTAAATGATTACACACTAAAGTAAAATGACATCCGCTAAGATGTCATTCATTTTAAGTAATTAAAATGTGACATTTCAACTGTTGTTTTGTCATAGCTTTCGTTTTATTTCCTTATGTTTATTTTTAGTAGAGGCACCTAATTCAAAGGCGGAACTGTAAATGCACCATCTTATTAATTTCCAAACACTAACACATTCCGGAAACCGAAGGTTTTATAAAGTATCAAAACACATTACCATTGTCCGGGTAAATATTTACTCGCACTGGGTGTTTACACCTAACAAAATAATTAATTTTAAGAATTAACAAAACAAAGGGAATGACTATAAAGTAATATCCATTTTTTACTTTGGCTTGGTTATACTTAAGGTTAATTATCTAATTAGGTGTAAATACTCAGTGCAGATAAATGGTACCGGCCATACACATTTGTCATAAATACCAAACTTAAAATAGTATTTGGTGCTCTAAACTCAATTTTCATGCAAAACGTAACGTGTCATTTCTTGTATACAAATAACACGTTTAAATTGATGGACCAAACTCATATAGCGAGTCTAATAGTATTTGGCAAGAAACTACGTACAACTAATTTGAGACTGACGTTAATCATGAACATACAACGTACCCAAATATATGTATGTCGAGAGGCCGGACACTGCATAATGGATTGTAAATTCATGATAATCAATTATGTATAGTTCTACTCTTAAAAGTTGTAGAACTTGTATTCTCTAACATAAGTAGGACAATAGAAATTTATGTGGTTAGAAATCATTTCATTAAGGTAAATTGGAACGTTTAAAGTTAATTTGTTACCTAAATATGTAAAGATGTCATCTTTTTTAGATTGACTAAGAAGAAAAAAAAATGTCACGTAAATTAGGTAAAGGAGTACTGATTAGGGTGTGTTTGGTATGAAGGTTTTTCAATTTTTTCATGTTTGGTTGGTCAAAATGTCTTGGAAAATATTTTTTTTAAGAAAACAAGTTCCGTAATTGAAATGAGGAAAATGATTTCCTAATGAAAGTAGGAAAAATAAGTCTATAAGTGACATTCCAAATTTATTGTCTCCTCCCAACCACACAACGCCCCCAACCCCCACCTCCTTGACCATCCCAGAACACCCATCCCACCTTATAGTATATTTGCTAGATTAGATATAAATGCTTTTAGAATATTTTATTTTGCTTACATACCAAACACTAATAAGTAAGAAACCCACTTATTTTTAAAGAAAACATTTTCTAAGAAAATATTTTTCATGGAAAACATTTTCCTTGGTACCAAACACACCCTTCGTTTATCTTAAAGGAAAATAGTTCCAAACAATTAGAGAAGTTATAGCATGCATAACTGGCTTTATCCAATATATATCATAGGTTGTTTGTCGACCAAATACATAGTCGCAGCTCAAATTTAGCTCCAAGTTGTATTTAAATATCTTAACTAGGATCGTTATATGGAATACTCTATCTATATATGCTCATATTGTGCCTATTAAACCTTTCACAAACAATCTAACTAAATGTAAAAAATATAAAAGAGCGTATAGTTCATGCATAGCTAACATGGCAAGCCAATGAAAGAGTTTAAGCATAAAAAATGAAAGAAAAAGAAAACAAACTTTTAAGAACAAATTTTTAAAATATATATATATATATATATATATATATATATAAATCATTTTCCGTGAAAAATTATTGAATTTTCATGCAAAATGACATTCAATATCATATCAAAAATAAGAAAATCACTTTCTCTGTAATTTTTTTTTTCTTTCCTACTATTCAAAAGATATGATTAAGAAATAAAAATGTGCCCCCTAATATATAAATTTCTAGACTAAATGATATCGCAATTTATAAGATTGACATATGTTCTCAATTCAAGTTACCAAAGATTTTGGTTGAATGGACAAAATCTCTCCACTTTTAATCATGTTCTTTGAAAGAAATTCGTGTAAAGAACACTTTCTCTTTTTGTACCGTATGCGGGGATATCTTAAATTAATTGAAATCTTAAAGCGGGTATTGAAACACCGAATGCAAATTGAATTGAAGTCCCAATATCATTCTTTTTAGTATATTTTTTCATTTGCTCCTCAAAAATACTTTCAAAAAATTATCCAACACATACAACTTTCTCTAAAATTGCTCTTCCAAAAACCGATTTTCTAAAAGCTTAAATCAAAATGATACTCCCTCCGTCCCGTGACATCATTTGATTTGACACGAAGTTTAAAAAAGACAAAAAAACTTTTGAAATTTGTGATCCAAAATAAGTGTTAGATATTTATGTATCTGTAAATCATTTCATACAGTTAAATTATTTCTAAATACAGAAAGATGACATTCTTTTTAGATCAGTCAAAAAAAGAAAACGTGTCACCTAAATTGGGTAACAACCACCTACACACAACGGAAATAGGAAAAATCCAAAGAAGGAAAACGGAGTTACACAAACGGCGTACGCAAACCCACCTTAAGTGCCACGTCGGAGAAGGGACAAAAGGTGGGGCCCACTTTGTGTTTCCATTACTTATCATCAGGAGCTAATTAGTAATTAATAATAAGTACATTTATTTATACTTCTAAATTCTAATTATCCTATACATACGAAGATTCTTTAAAGCTGTATATATAAAACCAAACATTCAATCCCTTCATCATCCATCAACTCTTTTTTAAAGCTCTATTTTCACCTTTGCCTCTAAACACAAGAATTCTTTGCTTTTCTCCTTCTAAAGACTCAATCTTTTTATCTTATTGGAAATTCTCATACTTGTGTCTTAGTTCACAAACGTTCTTGATACAAATATACTACTTGGGTATGTTTCTTTTTTCATCTTTGAGTTTTCTCTATCTGTTTCTTTAAGTTTTTGTTCATATATAAGTTGAGAAAAGGGTACCTTCTTCTGTGTTTGAAAAGATTTGATGGCAAAGTTTGGATTTTTTTATTGAGAATGGATTAAAGAGTTTAGATCTTTATGTTTTGAAGTACTCTGTGACTGAAATATCATGTTTCTGCATTTTTGTTAATGGGGTTTGTAGTTTTTATCTTTATTAACAAAAGCTTTGTATAGAAATATAAGTTGGAACGATAAATTTGGCTATGTAGGACTTGTAAACATTTTTATTTCTTATCTTCACCCTGATTAAGTGTTTGGTTCTGGTTATTCTCTTTTGATGTTGTAGCTTGTTGTGACAAAAGGCTATTCCTGTATGTCTTTCTTCAAACCTGCAGCTCAGGAGTTTCTTGATACATATAGTTCTTACTCGGACTCTTCAAAAATATTACCGCAACCGTGTTGGATCCTTAAAAAATACACTACTTTAGAGGATCCGACATGCACTTGGCGTTATTTTTGTAGAGTCCGAGCAAGTAGCAACATTGGATAAAACTAGTTCAATGGATTCTATTTTTCAGTCATCTATTGTTTAACTTGGAAAGTCATACAACAAGCCTCCCTTATACTTTTTGTTAAGTTATGGATCCTCAATTGACCCAATTTATGGGATCCTTGCATATAGGCAGGTCAATTACTATTGAGATTTTGAACGGACAGATTGAAAAAATCAGATTTCTAGCAAGCTGATGAATGTTTTTATGTTCTTAAAATTAAATTCTTTCTGGTAGAACATATTACGCCACGAAGCTATTCCTCAGCAACCGACATTTTTGGAGAGTCTGTGGACACCAACATAGATTATTACTCCTATTAGTATGATTTTCATAGTAAATGCAGTACTTGGCTCTTATTAAATTTGAATTGACTTGTTAGTTGGATGAATTGAGCAGAGACACATATGTAAAAGCTCTCTTCAGATTTATATTAAATGCTTTAGGTGCAAACTTTTATCCAGCTAGCAAATTAGCTTGGTTCTTAACTTCTCTTTCTTTTTCCCAACAAAATCAATTACTTAGAAGAAATTTAATCTCTTACTTTTGCTTTTCCTCTTAGTACAATGTTTGGAATTTTGTAATAGCTGGTGGTTATGGCCTTTTGGCTAAACTAATAGGTAGTTTCTCCTTGTACTCAACTTGTGCCACATTTCATTGATCTTGTACTTTTTCTTTATCCAAGACTAGATCCAAATAATGGGGCCTATTGTTGTTGTGAAATTTATTTGGTAGTCTAGTGCGTTTAGTATTGCGTAGGCCTTTTATTTTGTCCTTGCTCCTTTGAATTGTTTGGGACCATCCTTGAGATTTGTTATGCAGTGTACCTTGAGAAGAAGATCAGTAAGGTTCACATAATCAATGTTTATCACAATTCTGTCGCACTAGTTCTTATTACTGTTTATGAATTGATGTCTTGTTTACTGTACTGAGATCTTGTTTTATGTATGTCACAGGCATTAATAGATAACTTTATTGCATCAAGAATCAAGATAGGGCCTTAGAACAGCTGGACACTACCTTTAACAAACACGATACTCCGTTAGGGAAGTGGAAGTCGATGAACGATGAAGTTGAAGAGAATATTTCCGGTGGTTTTGAGTGTAACATATGCCTGGAACTCGTGCATGAACCTGTGGTAACTTTATGTGGTCACCTCTACTGTTGGCCTTGCATTTACAAATGGATTCATTTCCAAAGTGTTTCTTCAGAAAATTCGGATCAGCAACAGCCACAATGCCCTGTTTGCAAGGCTGAAGTTTCCCAAAAAACTTTGATTCCACTCTATGGTCGCGGTCAATCTACAAAACCATCCGAAGGAAAGGCTACGAATCTTGGCATAGTCATTCCACAAAGGCCTCCGAGTCCACGATGTGGGGGCCACATGCTTATACCGACTACTAATTCAAATCCATCGCAGCTACTTCAACGACGAAATCATCAACAACAGTCTCGGCTCAGCCCCAGGGTAACCACAGCTAATATGTTACAACACTCCATGATCGGGGAAGTGGCCTATGCAAGGATTTTTGGAAACTCATCAACAACTTTGTACACATATCCAAACTCTTATAACCTAGCAATCGGCAGTAGTCCAAGAATGAGAAGGCAATTATCAGAGGCTGATAAATCACTTGGCAGAATATGTTTTTTCCTCTTTTGTTGCTTTGTCACATGTCTAATCTTGTTTTGAACACTTTTTCCTCCTGTCTTTTGCTTGTACCATGTAAAAATGATTTGGTGTTGTAGTCTCTGTAGTAGATAAAAGAATGTACAGCCTCGGCTATATGTAACAAATCAGAGAAGCTTTTGCCTCTTGATTGTTGCTAAATACACTTCGAATTAGAGTGCTTCAAGATTGAACCCTTTTTTATATATAAAAATCTAAGAAATGAGGTTTGAAATTCTATCCATTATGGTGCATAGAGATTCTTGTTTTCAGAATTACTCAATAGAAGCAATGACTTTTCCAATGTATTTGGTACGGAGGAAAATATTTTTAATTTTCATGTTTAATTGGTCAAAAGATTTTGATGAGATATTTTCTCTACAAAATTTTTTCTCTTAAATATTTAAATATTAGAAAAATGACTTTCCAAGTAGGAAGAACAAGTGCGTATGCACCATTTATCTCCTTCCCACCTGGCCTACTACCCTTCACCCTGACTACTCAACCCCCACTCGATCGTATTTGTAAATATTACATATAAATGCTCTTGGAACAATATGTTATGCTTATTTACTCAACACTCAAAATAAGTCGGTAAACCTTATCTGTGAAGAACATTTTCCTTTGTACGAAACACACCCTAAAAAAAGGTGGCTAGTTTTGAGTACGTTAAATTCTTATCAAGAAACCAGATAACCAAAATTGAATTGGTCTTTCCTTTGTCAACCTCTTTGCTGTTGGCTCTGCATTTAACTGTTTTTTTTTTTAAACAACCATCTGAATGGTCCTTTTTCTTATTCGTTGCCATCTAACACAGGATGGCTTTCTTTAGGACAAGTATAAGAAAAGTGGAGTATTAAAGGTAGTCCACAAAGCAAAGTTACTAGCTTTCACATCGTTAGAGGACACTGAGTTTTCAAACACTAAGCAAGTCTGGACAGTTTGCGTTTTATTATTATTTCTCAGATTAAAAGATAATGATGTCTGGACAGTTTGCGTTCTTCGACTATTTCATTCGAATACCCATAAGTTATTACTACCTTCTACCAGCAGATGTATTTAATAATTTTATCCACTAATATTTAGATGGAAGAAACCACCAAACATATTCATTTGTCTAAATTGAAATTTAAATTATGATTTCTCTACTTTATTGATTCTTAGTCTATAACTGTTGGTGCATCAAAAAGGCATTTGATTAGAGAGCCTATCACAATCAAGGCATCAACATCAGAAAAGAGAAATTATACTCCTCTCATTTTGCTTGTTCTTATCCTTATTATTTAGGGTGACTCCATTATCAAATTTTCAAAATTTGTTTATTTAAAAAAAATATTTTTTTTATAAATATTTTCTAAAAAGTAGTATTTTATGTTTAACTAATCGATTTAAAAACACTTTTATCAATATTAGAGTAACAATTCGTATTTGGCCAAGGTTCCAAAAATTCTTATGAATAAAATGACCTTTTTTAGTTTATGAAAAAACAACTTTTGCTACTATTTAAAATCACTTTTTTTTTCTTCTAAAAGCTTGGACAAACACTCTAATTTTCTAAAATTAACATTTTTTTGCCAATAAATAAATATATTTATAACTTCCCAGAAACTTGACCAAACAAGCTATAAATGCTGGTGGGTGGCGGCGGCAATGGCAGCAGACATGCTAGGGGCGTTTGTGTACGGTGATAGCGATCATATTGTTTAGTTCACCAACTTTGAGTGATTCCAAATTCCAGCTCAACCAAAGGAAATATCCAAAAGGTTTCCACCCCTAATCAGAAGTTTTACTTGATTACAACTCCTTTTTGTTTCTTAGTTTATTCCAGCTTGGTTTTTACTGTTTTTGTTGTACTGATATTGCTATGTTCCAAAAAGTCTAGTAACTAAGCAATGATACTCATTTCTGGCCAATATGCAACTATATAGTTTCTTGGATCTTGATCCTCTCTGTTTTATCCATTTTGTACACAAACCTAGGACTCAAAAGATGAAACAATTAACAAGTGAGACTAGATAATTAAAACATTATTTCATTTGTACTACTCCTGTTAAAATTATAATGGATGGTATATTCTTGTGCTCGGATCCTGAAAATAAGAACTTCTTGATATTCTACCCGATAAGAATTCCAAATAGTTTAACCGATGAATTTTGGGTATCGAATGACTAGCAATTGAACGAAAAAAAAAAAGATTTCTCCCTGTTTGTAGAGCCCCATTAATTTAGCTAATATGTTAGGTCTTGCACGTAGTAGTATAACTTTACTCAAATCATTTAAAGACGTTACACTAAGCAAGTTCAAACTAATGAATTATTACACTTTCACCATATTCTACAGAACTATTACACTACTCTTGCTTTCTCCACTAGCACGAATTTTTCAATTTCTTCAACATTATGGTGAACATGACATAGGCATGCATGGAAGTAATTCTATTCAAAAATAGGAGGAGGAAAAAATTTAGCACTTGCTCAAACTACCATTAAAAGCTTGAGACAAATAGAATAACATTTGAGAAAACATCTATCATATTTGTTAAATTCAAAATAATAGACGAAATTTTAGAATTTTGTTATGAATATCATGGCGCTGGTTTTGCAATAGGTACGCTAGACAGTGTATAAATGCATCATCCATGACATCATATTCTTTGCATCATCCATGACATCATATTCTTTCTTAATTCTCTTCACTTTCCTAAAATTTCTTCAAGTGAGAGAACAAAATGATTTTCAAATGTTTTCTTAATAAACTCGTTTTAAGTGAATATTAAGGTGCTTAATCAACCATCTTGACCTTGAATTATTAGAACGCCATAAATATTCGACATCTTGTCCCACTACAATAAAAAAAGATAATTTGCGGAGGTCGAAAGTTGCAATTTGTGAGGGTTTTACCCTCCGCTAATTACTTGAGGAGGCTAAAACCCCCGCGAATTACAACTTTCAACCTCCCTATCAGAGATAGTAGAATTGATTCTCATATCAATAATAATAAAAAAAATTGTTGGTATCCCTATCTAGGAGAGCGAGGTTGAAGGATGGCACCTTTTATTTTTTTTCTTTTATTTGGTGCTACTACTTGATTGGCAGGAATCGAAGTTTGATTAGATTTTCCACGTAGCCAAACAAATTAAAAAAGTACAGCTAGACAAAGGGTGCTGAATTCAAGACACATGTAGTCGTCACAATGGATATGGTTATTATTAGAACCTATATTGCATTATAGCCATTTATAATTTGGAGTCAAATCTACTTGCACAAGTCGAAGATATATGTTATTACCAGTAAAATGAAATAATGCTTTTTTGCTTAATGCATCTACATGCCTTGTACAAATCATGTACCCAAACATTTGCAGCCTTCTTATTAAAAGTATTCTTGTGCCCCTAATAATGTCGACAAATATCATATTCTCTTATAGATTATTTCATTTTCCAATACCAATTCAAAAGGGGGGAAATAGAAGGTAGTTGCTTATATCCTTTCGTTAATGGCTAATGATTGCTCTAATGATACGTTTTTTCTTTATATAGTTTTGATCCCTAAAAATCTTCTGCTACATCATATATTCATCATTACACAGAAGAAAGAAGGCAGAGATAATATAAAGTAGTATATCTCTGCACAAACTTAATTTAAATTGTATAGAAATGAAAGGGAACAATTATCATTCCTTTTTTCCCCTCCTTTTTCTGGTTTCACTTCTCACTTTATACCAAAGGTACAACTTGATTACCAAAAGAAAAAAAGGTTGCTACCTTAAAAGTAATGAAGGTTGCTACTTGTAGAGTTTGAAACTACAAATGGTGGTTTTTGTTAAAACAAAACCGAAAAGTGACCAATGCTATTTCTACCTGCCAAGTCTACAATTATACAAAAGAGCTAGATCGTGATCCTCTTACCTATCTTCGTAAACCAAGAAAACAAAAAGGAAACAAAATGAGAAGACAATTAAATATCAGGCATCCACCCCGAGCAAACGTTTCATCCATTTAGATGCAGCAATAGAAACCCCAATTGAAAGCCAGTAGAAAGTTTTTATTAGTGATCAAGATAAAAAAATTTAGAGAATCAAATAATCCACTAACCCGCGACATAGAAATTTTCCTACTATTGTAGGCAAGCCTCCTCAAGGTCTGTTTCATCAAGTGCCTCGAGACATTTGATTTCCAATTTCAATATACTTATCCAAACCCTTCTCAACTTCTTTTGGGAAGAGATCTCGCACCCTAAGTAAATCTTTAAGCTCTTGTTCTCGTTGAGTATCTCCTTTTGATTGCAAGTACTTCACACACGAAGCCAAACTATGAAAGTGTGGCTTCCACCCTGGCTCACTAGCCAAGATTGCTTTCCTCATCATTTCCACTGCTTTCTCCATGTCATTACGTACACAATAACCGTGTGCCAGACGATTCCATGTGCTCCCATTGGGATGCTTCCCACTCTCCACGAGTTTCTCTATGATCGATATAGCCTTTTCCATATGACCCTTTTTGCAGTAAGCAGTTACGAGCAAGATTGGAATTCCAAAGCTAAAGTGTAACCACTTTGCTTCCCACTCCGCAAATATCTGTTCTGCACCATCAAGATCATCCAACTTTTCTAGCCCACTTATCATACAATGATAACTTGAATTGTGATGCTTAACTTTTCTCTTGAATTTATTCCATATACGATAGACATCATCTTTCTTTCCCATACTAGTATAGAGAGTAACGAGCACGTCAATAGCAAGCCTCGCTCTGTTCCCCTTGAATAGATGCTCGCATTTCTTCAATGTCTCGTAAGCCTTTTCTATATCACCAGCTTTCAGGAACCCCTTGGCAGCAACTGTGTAAGGACTCCAATCAATCAGCAGAGGATCAGCTTCCATTTTCATCAGAAGCTTCTCCATCTCCGTAACATCAGGAACAGATGCATATGCAGTTAAGACGATATTGTAGGTAATCACGTCAGCAGCAATTCCCTTGTCTTCCATCTCTAGCACAAGTGAATGTAGCTTCTCAACATCTCCCATTTTAGAGTAAAGGGTCAACATAACATTGTACGCCACTGTGCCGGCATAGCCCAACTCCTTCAGCTTTTGCATGGTATCTTCTGCTTTATTTAAGACTTTTGCATCAGCATAACAGTTCAAGAGAGCGGCATATACCTGGTAGGTTCTTAAATCATCTGGAATGCTATTGAAATACGTCTCTGCGGCTTTCAGACCATGGGCTTTTGATATCAAATCCAGTTGGACTGCAACATCTCCAGCCAATATATCAAAATGCTTGGAGTTCTTAATCCACTCATAAATCTGCAATTGTATAAGAAGCAGAAATTGCTATTTGGTAAACTGAACCAATTTACAAGTTGGGAAAGAGAAGTAAAGTATGCAACCTGGTCTGTTTTTTCCTTGGTTTCCCAAAGGCTAGTTTTTAAACGAAAATAGAGCTGATTAATACATACTTCATGATGTAGATGAATTTAGGGATTTCTCTTGTTAAATCAACATTAAACTGATTCAGTAGAAATATTTATAGAAGGATCGAACATGCAAGTTTACAAGGTACTTGTTACAAAAAGTCAAGTTGTACAGAGGAGTTAATCAGAAAAAGGAGAAAAGAAAAAGTCATGTTGTATGGAGGATAATAATTTAGTTCAGATATTACTTTACCTACAGGAAAATATATGTAAGAAATAGATATATCATATAACAGAAACAAAATCTGCTTATGTATAGAGAATACTATATATGTTTTATGTTACAGGTTGAGAACGTACTGATGTTAAAGTCCCAGCTCTTTTTTTTTTTTTTTTTTTTAACAAGTAAAAGTATTCTCATTCCTGCGATTGTATAAAAAGCAGAAATTGCTATCGCAGTACTAAAAGAAATATCAAACTCTTTATTTCACGTCAAAGAAATATCAACGGACAGTGTTAATTTTTCTTTTAAAGCAGAAAAACATTTTACTGACAAACTTAAGCACACATATTTTCCCCTTTTTTTTTATGGCATGTCGATAATTCGTATGGGATAATCTTATTGAGGTTTCAATGCACTATGCCCATAAGCAAAAAAAGTAGTGTCTCAGCACAAATTTGTCATGTTGAATTTACCAAAACCAAGAAATCTTCTTTCATATTTGGCAAATTTTAATAAGTGTAGCAGTTAGGGTAAGGCAAGCTCTAGCATTCTCAAGTAGGCATCTTGGATAACACACACTTCTATGTTTCTTTCAGCAAAACTAGCAACTATAATTAAAAACCTACTGTCTTTTTAAGAATTTATAGAAATTATATATAAACACTTTTTCTATTGAAGGCAACCTGTTTTTGGAAATATATAATAATGGGGGCAGAAAACATGAAAATTCAGACGAAAATCCCCAATAACTGGTATAAAAGGACAGATTTTCTTTTTCATTTCACTTAACACAAGTCAACTCTTTTTCGTACTCTCAGGTCAGTAGCACCATAAAATTTCTGAAAAAAGTACATCTGGTGGTTCCTACTCTTAAGACAAATAACTATGAAGACTGGGGGAGTCATTTTTTTCATGTCAAGAATACATTAGTGTAGAATTGCTTAGAATACAATAGAAGGAAATGATCATTATGGTGATACCGACTGTTGGAATTAAATTAATTAACCATATAAGAACAAGTCTGAAATCTATTGGACTAAGACGTACCGCAATAGAACGGATGGATATTGAGGATTTACACAGCTGGTTGCCAGAATCACGCGTAGTTTCTTGATTGATTGATTGATAGATAGTTCTTTGGCTAACGTGCTTCTTAGAGATATAGAGCACTCTACTCTTAGGCATCAGTACTAATATCATCAAGATAACTAGTTCACTAGAGAGTTGTATATGAAAGCAACCCCACACACAAAAATTTTTATCCCCAAAGAGGAGGATTAAAAGAAGTGTTACTACTCTACGCATCCTGCTAAAGAAAGGTAATAAAAGAGAAGTCTTTAAATCCCTATAGTCATAGTTACAAACAATCACATTCAATTGAAGTCCATACAGAGTCACATCAACAAATTAATGATTAAGCAAATTATTGCAGCACAATAAAACTCCACCTAAGTAAGATCCACAGCACGGAATTTGTTTCTCTCTCCTCTCTCCTCTAAGCTTTCTCTCGGCGCTGGTTACGCTAACCTGCGCTGTTGGTGTGTATGACCGGAGGAAGGAAACGGGGTTGTCCCTGGAAGATCCCAATTCTGACGATTGGGAGTTCAGTGAGCTCAAGGATCATTCATACCCATGAACCCCAGATTAAACAGGAACTAATTACACTAGTGATGACCAATGCTCGTACCATTCTTAGATCTGGTGCTTTAGTCCCTGCATCGTCGAGAGGTGCTGCCAAGAGACTGCAATTGACAACTCCAAATACCCAATTAACATCTAGGGTAACTCAATCGAGTTCATCAGCTAGCAAAGGCAAAACGAAAGAAGATGATGTTACTAATGAGGACCCTCAAGCTTCGTTGGGCTAACCTATTTGCTAAAAACAGAGCTGCTAGCAATGGAATGCCCCTGAACTCTATTCCTCCAGAGGTGGTGGATGGTAAAATGGTGGCTGTACTGTACAAATTGGAAGTAGAAAATGAAGCGGCTAAATGGAAATCCTCACTCATTGCATATGTGGTAGGAGATACACCTGGATATAAACGCATGTACAGGTATATTACTCAATCCAGGCCTACTGCTGCCGAACCTGAACTCTATTTACATGAGGATGGCTACTATATTGTGAAATTCCAAGATATGGATGACCTGAATGAAACCTCTTAGCTGGTCCTTATAGTATAAACAATAAGCCTGTCATTTTGAAACTATGGACCCCAGATTTTGATTTCCATGATGAATTTCTTAAGGAGATTCCCCTTTGGGCAAAGTTTCCCAATCTTACTGTTAGCTATTGGAGTGGGGATTCTTTGAGCAGAATTGCAAGTACTTTTGGAATGCCTTTATTCTGCGGATGAATGTACAACTAAGAAACTAGAATATCCTTTGCTAGGATGCTAGTGGAGGTCAATGTTACAACTCCTTGACCTGATATGGTCAATGTGAAGGATCGCTCTGGTGAATGTATTGAACAAAGAATAGTGTTTGAGTGGACATCTACTTTTTGCAACAAATGCTTACAACTGGGCCATAAATGTGAACCTGAGCCAATTTTTGTGCCTAAACATCAACAACCAAGAAGGAGGAGGAGACCTCAACCACCTGTGCAAGTTTGGACTACAAAACATGTCCAACCTGAACAAAATGAGGCTCTTATACCTCCTTCCACTACTGTTACAAATGTTACTGAGGATGGTTCTACATCACAGTTAGTAGCAGCACCTCCTACCACTACTGTTGCAGTTGTTTCTGAGAATGTAGCTACATCACAGCCTGTAGCAGCACCTATACCTCAACAGAGAAGTGCTTCTGGGATGATAAACCCTTAGCACCTTCAACAAATGCTAGTATTGGAGAGCCTGTTCAAACTAAAGAGGTTTCACATCCACCCGCAAAATGCTCAGACTGCTTTGTTAAGGGGTACTAGTACTGGACAAGAGAGTGATCAGGTGAGAGCAAATCTCCTTCCTTCTGGAGAAGGTGGGGGCTTCCTCATCTCACTATGACTTGGATGGTATAGAATATTAGGGGGCTCAACAAGAGATATAAACAGAAGGAATTGAGCCTCTACATTAAAGAGACAACAACAACAACATACCCAGTGGAATTCCACAATGTGGGGTCTGGGGAGGGTAAAGTGTATGCAGACCTTACCCCTACCTTGGGAGTAGGGAGGCTGTTTCTGAAAGACCCTCGGCTCAAGAGAAAACATAGCAAAAGGTCAGTTAGGGACAAGCAATTCAAAACAGTATGAAAAATAGAAATAATGAAAGCGAGAAAGCCACGATAAAGCAGTCTAAAAAGGATCATTAGCTACCACTAATACATAAGATATATTTTTTTTTATGACATAGGAAACCGCAGCCGCTACCCTTCGGGTGCGCACAGGGTAAACCCAGCTCCTGTGCAATAGCTCGCAAACCACACAGGAGAGGTAACCCGCACTAGACAAGCCCGGTGCAACGAGCTCGACCCTTAAGGCAAATCGTATTTGTCGTGGCAGTGGTTTCGAACCTAAGACCTCCATTATGAAAGCCCTATGCTCAACCAACTGAGCCACCCTTGCGGGTTAATACATAAGATATTTAAAGTACAAGAAACAACAGATAGTAGCACAAATCAAAGGATAAGAAACTAAAGAGCAAAACTGCAACTACTAGTACAAAAAGGATAAGTGGGACTAACTACTAACCTTCTACTCTAATATGAGTCCTCCATAACATTCTATCTAAGGTCATGTCCTCGGTAAGCTGGAACTGCGCCATGTCCTGTCTAATCACCTCTCCCTAATACTTCTTCGACCTACCTCTACCTCTCCTGAAACCATCCATCGCCAACCTCTCACACCTCCGCACAGGGGCATCGGTGTCTCTCCTCTTCACATGCCCAAACCATCTCAGCCTTGCCTCCGGCATCTTGTCCTCCACCGCGGCCACTCCCATCTTATCCCGGATATCTTCATTCCTAATCCTATCTCTCCTAGTGTGCCCACACATCCACCGCAACTTTCATCTTCTAAACGTGACAGTTCTTGACTGGCCAACACTCCGCCCCATACAACATAGTCCGTCTAAAGAGAATAAAATTACTTGATGTACTTGAAACAAGAGTCAAGGTGCATAATGCCACAAGAGTGTCTGCCAAAATTGCTCCATATTGGAATGTTGTCCATAACTACCCCTGTGCAGCTAATGGGAGGGTTTGGTTACTTTGGGATGATTCCCTATATCAAGTTACTCCATTAGAAGTTGATGCACAATTTATACACTGCTCTGTCCTTAATAGGCAGCCTGGACAGGTGAACATTATGACTGTGGTCTATGCTTTTAATACTCCAGAACAAAGGAGTTTGTGGCACCATCTACAACAGCTGTCCACTCAAATTACTCGGCCATGGCTAATTTGGGGAGATTTTAATGCCATTTTAAGTCCTCAAGATAGATTACATGGAGCATCTGTCACTAATGTTGAATTACAGGATTTTGGAGACTCCAAACATTATCCCTTTCTGAATTATTGTGGAAAGGTGAATTCTACACCTGGACCAATAACCAGAGGGGAAATGCCAGGATATGGTGCAGGTTGGACAGGGCCTTAGGTAATGGGGAATGGAACCTGCATAATGGACACTTAGTAGTTGACTTCAAGCAACCTCACATATCTGACCACTCTCCTATGCTTCTACCCATGTGGTTAGACAACTCAACTGTCAAAGCACCTTTCAAGTTTTTAAATATTTAGGCAGATCATGATACTTTCATGCCACTGGTGGAGAAAGTGTGGAACATGCAACTAGACACTAACAAGATGAGGAATATATGGTTGAAACTCAAAAGGCTTAGAGCTGGTTTTAGAAAGTTAAATACAGATCATTTTAAAGGCATCAGTAACAAAATTAGCCAAGCTAGAACATCCTTAAAGGAAACACAAGATCAGATGGCAGTCAGATATATAGATGAGTTAGCTGATCAGGCACAAACCACTCTACAGCAACTACAACAATGGTCACTTATTGAGGAGAAAGCTTTATAACAAAAGTCAAGAGCCTCTTGGATTAAACTAGGAGATGCCAATAACAAATACTTCTCAGCAGTGATAAAGGAGAGACATCAAAGGAAACAAATTGTAGAACTGACTAGCTTGACTGGGAGGAAGCTAACTGAACCACAGGCTATTAGGGAAGAAATTATTCAATTTTACAAATCACTGGTGGGCAGTGATGCTTCTCATTTGGCTGCAGTGAATCAGGCTACCATGAACAAAGGTCCTTCTCTAACCCATCCTCAACAGCTAGAATTATGTGAAACTGTGACCACTTCAGAGATTCATAAAGCTCTTAAAGAAATTGGGGATGACAAAGCCCCAGGGGTTGATGGATATAATGCTTTATTCTATAAGAAAGCATGGCCTATCATCCAAGAAGAGGTATGTGCTGCAGTATTAGAATTCTTTGAAATAGGAAGATTACTCCCAGCAATTAACTGTGCTTCCATAACTTTGTTTCCAAAAGTTCCTAATCCTGCAACTGCTAAGGAATACAGACCAATCGCTTGTTGTACAGTTGTATATAAGATAATTGCTTAAGATCCTGACAAACAGATTACAGATAGTTATGCCTTCTATTATTGCTGAAGCTTAATCAGGGTTTATTCCAGAGAGGAAAATAGTTGATAGTGTCATCCTTGCTCATGAGCTTGTGAAATCATACACTAGGAAACACATTCACCTAGATGTATGATTAAAGTGGAATTACAAAAAGCTTATGACTCTCCAGAGTGGCCTTAGTTAAAAGAAGTTATGGAAGGATTAGGCTTCCTTGGCAGATTTATACAATGTATTTTTGGGTGTGTCACCAGTGTGAACTACTCCATTGTGATAAATGGTGAGCCTACTCCTCCTTTTTCAGCTGCTAAAGGATCAAGCGAGGAGATTCAATCTCCCCCTTCTTATTTGTCATTGCTATGGAGTACCTTAGTAGATGCTTGAATGAACTTAAAGAGGATAAACACTTTAAATACCACCCTAGATGTGCAAAACTAGGCATTACTCACCTATGTTTTGTAGATGATCTTCTGCAGTTTGCTAGAGGAGAATATGAGGCAATCACCAAACTACATGAAAAGTTCAAATATGTCTCTACCGCTTTTGGTCTGCAAGCAAATTTGGCTAAAAGTTCTGTATATGTGGGTGGGGTGGATAATGCTGACACTCTGAGGATTATTCAACATCTAGGATACTCTCCAGGTGAACTTCCCTTAAAATATTTGGGTTGTACCTCTTACAACAGAAAAACTCAAGATTAGTCAATGGCAACCACTGCTTGAGAAAGTTATGGCAAAGATCTCTTCATGGACAGCTAAGAAATTATCCTATGCACGCAGAATCCAATTGGTGGAAACTGTCATCTTTGGAGTACAATCTTATTGGGCCCAACTATTTGTACTTCCGGCCAAAGTCATGAAAGCTATCAATGCTCATTGTAGAAGTTTCATTTGGTCTGGATTCAATACCATTACCAAGCTATCAATGCTCATTGTAGAAGTTTCATTTGGTCTGGATTCAATACCATTACCAAGAGGGCCTTAGTATCTTGAGAGAAGGTTCGTTTGCCTATAATTTGACAAACTTGAAAGTGTGGAATAAGGCAGAATTAAGTAAAACCTATTGGGATCTAGCTAACAAACGAGATAAATTGTGAATCAGATGGATACACACTTACTACTCGAAAGGAAGGCCTCTGACACTCATACAGATTCCTCAACAAGCTAGCTGGATGGTGAAGAAAATCATTGGTGCAAGGAGAGACCTAGTTCATCTGCAAGCTAATAGAATGGAGAATAGAAGTATGATCAAGCACATCTACTTGCAAATGATAGGGACATTGCCAGAGTCCCATGGAGTGTATTATTGTTTCACAACTCAACTAGACCTAAGGCTGTGTTCTTGATGTGGTTACAAGTACAAGACATATTGCTTACCAGTGATAGACTCATCAGTTGGGATATTCAAGTTGATCCTATATGCTCCAACTGTTTGATTGAGAATGAAACTAGACCACTTGTTTTACTCCCGTTCTTATGCTCAATCACTATGGACTAGGCAGATGCAATGGCTACAGCTCCTTTGGCCAGTTGCAAATTCATGGCTTCAACAATATAATACAGTTCTGCAAGCAACCAAAGGGAAGACTAAACAGGCACTTATACTTAAAATGGTGTATACTGAGTTCACATATGCTATCTGGGGAGAAAGAAATGCTCGACTATTTGAAGGGAAAGTGACCCATTGGCAACAACTTGCAAAAGAGATTGCTGCAATCTGCAACATTAGAGCTTCCGCTCTTCTAAAAACCAGACTAATGCTGTGCAGATTCTAAAGAGTGTTATGGTCATTTAGGAACTGCTTTCTTCATGTATATAAACTTCAGGTTATAGTTCTATTAGAGATCATATAGGGATGATCCCACTTAAGATTAGCAAGTTGTGTTGACCTTGCTGTTTTGTAAATACTATTTTGGTGATTAATGGAAATTGACAATTACCAAAAAAAGATCCACAAAACACAGCTTTATCTCAAGCCTGCTATTAAGGAGAAAGGTTGACAACCAACGTGAAAATAGTCAAACTATCATGAATTCGATTCTTGGATAGTTGGGATTAAAGCTAATTGATAGATATTGCAGTCCAACAAAGAGGCAGGTTAACCAGAACATTGCACTGATAAGCTGAATCGTAAATAAGGACATTTTGGTCCATATACACTCCCTCCCATTACCATAATAGGAGTCCAGAGGCAAAGGCCGAAATTTTTAGTTTATGGGTTCTGAACAATAATCCTTTTAACTTATTGAGTTCTGAATAAATTATATACACATACTAAATGAATTTTATAATTCAAATACAGGGGTTGAGCCAAAGCTACTAGTTCTTCCGAACCCCTAGCTTTAAGCTGGATCCACCCCTGAATAGGACCATGAGATTATTCTTAGCCTCTGTGTGCTGAAGCAATACTTAGCCTCTTAGAATCCCCACAAGTTTAAAAAGGGATTCCCTTTTGGTTTATTTCTCAATTGTACATATTTCAGCATCTCCTTTGTGCTTCCATTTTAATACAGTTTCCTTTTCTCAACAATAAAAAGATTCATTATTCATTTTCCTATTAACATTCTCCTTGTCAGATGAACCAGAAAAACAGACCAAATTCAAAGATGGTTATGATCCTAGCCTTGAGCTGAATAAATTAGAAGTAATTAGAGAAATAAAGGTTATGTTGCGGTGGTTGTAAGGGATCGAAGTAGGGTCTCTTGCTGAGCTCGGGTCTTCTCTTCTCTAACCTAATTTCTTCTTCTTCTTCTTCTTAAATTCTGCAGATTCAACTATTGCAACGACTTGGAGTCTCTTGATTTCAGTCCATCTATCTTATTTTTATTCATTTAGATTGTTATTTTTCTGCATTGTAATTTCTTCCTTTGACTGATTATAATAGAAAATTGTCCCAAAAAAACATTTGTGCTTGATTTTAATTCCAGAAAATAGTTGGATCGTGACAAAAGACCTTCTAAAAAGAAGCTCATATCAATTATATTATGAATTGTGTAAATTAATCATTGGCATTATCTTAATTCAATAATCAAGATTTCAGAAGTAAAAAGCAAGAGAAATAAACAGACCTGAAGGGCCCTTTCATAGCGACGGCCAGCTCTAGGACTTTTGATGATAGTTTGTAGGCATTCATAATTAATTAGTTTTTCTTCACCAACCCATTTGTTCAGTATTGGTATCACTGATTCCTTAGGACGTGTTAAAAATACTAAGTAAGTATTTGCAGAAAACGAAGTTTGATTGAATTTTCCAGGTAGCGAAACAAATGAAAAAGTACAGCTAGACAAAGTGTGGTGAATTTTTTAGAGAATGTTAATAAATTCCAAAATCCATTTCGCGACGACTGTCTTTTTGATTGGTACCGTAATCGCCCTTTGGTTGGGCATTGGTGCAACATTACCTATTGATAAATCCCTAACTTTAGGTCTTTTTTAAATTTTTTAATTGATTCAATTGTGAAATAACACGACATGCGTATCTAGGGAATAGTTTCTTCAAAGCGAATTCTCAAGACACATGTAGTCGTCACAACGGATATGGTTATTATTAGAACCTATATTGCATTATAGCCATTTATAATTTGGAGTCAAATCTACTTGCACAAGTCGAAGATATATGTTATTACCAGTAAAATGAAAAAATGCATTTTTGTTTAATGTATGTATATGCCTTGTACAAATCATGTACCCAAACATTTGCAGCCTTACTTATTAAAAGTATTCTTGTGCCCATAATAATGTCGACAAATATCATATTCTCCTATAGATTATTTCATTTTCCAAAACCATACCAATTCAAAAGGGGGGAAATAGAAGGCAGTTGCTTATATCCTTTAGTTAATGGCTAATGATTGCTCTTATGATGCGTTTTTTCTTTATGTAGTTTTGATCCCTAAAAATCTTCTGCTACATCATATATTCATGATTACACAGAAGGAAAAGGCAGAGATAATATAAAGTAGTATATCTCTGCACAAAATTTAAATTGTATAGAAATGAAAGAGAACAATTATCATTCCTTTTTTTTTTCCCTCCTTTTTCTGGTTTCACTTCTCACTTTATACAAAAGGTACAACTTGATTACCAAAAGGAAAAAAAGGTTGCTACCTGTAAAAGTAATGAAGGTTGCTACTTAGTAGAGTTTGAAACTACATATGGTGGGTTTTTTTTAAAACAAAACCGAAAAGTGACCAATGCTATTTCTACCTGCCAAGTCTACAATTATACAAAAGAGCCAGATCATGATCCTCTTACCTATCATCGTAAACCAAGAAAACAAAATGAGAAGACAATTAAATATCATGCATCCACCCCGAACAAACGTTTCATCCATTTAGATGCAGCAATAGAAACCCCAATTAAAAGCCAGTAGAGAGTTTTTATTAGTGATCAAGATAAAAAAGTTAGAGAATCAAATAATCCACTAACCCCTGACATAGAAATTTTCCTACTATTGTAGGCAAGCCTCCTCAAGGTCAGTTTCATCAAGTGCCTTAGACATTTGATTTCCAGTTTCAATATACTTATCCAAACCCTTCTCAACTTCTTTTGGGAAGAGATCTCGCACCCGAAGTAAATCTTTAAGCTCTTGTTCTCGTTGAGTATCTCCTTTTGATTGCAAGTACTTCACACATGAAGCCAAACTATGAAAGTGTGGCTTCCACCCTGGCTGACTAGCCAAGATTGCTTTCCTCATCGTCTCCACTGCTTTCTCCATGTCATTATGTACACAATAACCGAGTGCCAGACGATTCCATGTGCTCCCATTGGGTTGCTTCCCACTCTCCACGAGTTTCTCTATGATTGATATAGCCTTTTCCATATGACCCTTTTTGCAGTAAGCAGTTACGAGCAAGTTTGGAATTCGAATGTCAAAGTGTACCCTGTTTGCTTCCCACTGGGCAAATATCTGTTCTGCACCATCAAGATCATCCAACTTTTCTAGTCCACTTATCATACAATGATAACTTAAATTGTGATACTTAACTTTTCTCTTGAATTTATTCCATAGACGATAGACATCATCTTTCTTTCCCATACTAGTGTAGAGAGTAATGAGCATGTCAATAGCAAGCCTTGACCTTTTCCCCTTGACTAGATGCTCGCATTTCTTCAATGCCTCGTAAGCCTTGTCTATATCACCAGCTTTCAGGTACCCCTTGGCAGCTACTGTGTAAGGACTCCAATCAATCAGCAGAGGATCAGCTTCCATTTTCATCAGAAGCTTCTCCATCTCCGTGACATCAGGAACAGATGCATATGCATTCAAGACGATATTGTGGGTAATCACGTCACCAGCAATGCCTTTGTCTTCCATCTCTAGCACAAGTGACTGTAGCTTCTCAACATCTCCCATTTTAGAATAAAGGGTCAACATAACATTGTACGCCACTGTGCCAGCATAGCCCAACTCCTTCAGCTTTTGCATGGTATCTTCTGCTTTATTTAAGACTTTTGCATCAGCATAGCAGTTCAAGAGAGCGGCATATACCTGGTAGGTTCTTAAATCATCTGGAATGCTAGTGAAATACGTCTCTGCGGCTTTCAGGCCATGGGCTTTTGATATCAAATCCAGTTGGACTGCACCATCTCCAGCCGATATATCAAAATGCTTGGAGTTCTTAATCCACTCATAAATCTGCAATTGCATAAGAAGCAGAAATTGCTATTTGGTAAACTGAACCAATATACAAGTTGGGAAAGAGAAGTAAAATATGCAACCCGGTCTTTTTTTCCATGGTTTCCCAAAGGCTAGTTTTTAAACGAAAATAGAGCTGATTAATACGGACTTCCTGATGTAGATGAATTCAGGGATTTCTGTTGTTAAATCAACATTAAACTGATTCAGTAGAAATATTTATAGAAGGATCGAACATGCAAGTTTGCAAGGTACTTGTTACAAAAAGTCAAGTTGTACAGAGGAGTTAATCAGAAAAGGGAGAACAGAAAAAGTCATGTTGTATGGAGGATAATAATTTAGTTCATGTGTAGTTTCATAAGTCCACTTCCAGACCTGGTTGATTAATCAAATTAAATGCTCATTTTTTGGGGGAAGAATATAGAGAAAAGGCAGGGAAAGAGAAGACTATTTTAGGAATGACTCTTAGAATACTTAAAAGTTCAAAATCAATCAAGTCCAGCAACTCTACAAAAGCTAATCACTCTTCTTCGCTTAAATTTTTGAATTGATTAAAATGTGTTTGTATTTATTCGAACAAAGAATTTGCAAAATATTTTTTTAACAGAAATAGCACAAGCATAGATTGTTCTACATGGATTGGCAATGATAATAGATAGATATATGTATTCAAATGCTAATAGTACATTGATATGGATGGCTGTGTGTGTCTCTATATCAAAAAGATTATTTATTTTGTATATAGATGTAAATAAGTATCATTTTGAATGCTAACAAAATCTTCATGTGATCCTTGTATAAGTATCAGAGAGAAAACCCATGCAAATATAATTTTACCAATAGGCGAATATATGTAAGAAATACCGATATCATACTACAGGAAAAAGTTCTGCTTATGTATAGATAATACTATATATGTTTATGTTGACAGGTTGAGAACAAATTGATGTCAAAGTCCCAACTCTTTATTTCCCATAAAAGAAATATCAGCAGACAGTGCTACTTTTCTTTTTTATAGTAGTAACACATTTTACTAACAAACTTATGCACACATGTTTTCCCCTTTATTTTTATGGCATGTCAATAATTCGTATGGGGTAATCTTATTGAGGTTTCAGTGCAATATGCCCATAAACAAAAACAATAGTGTCTCAAAACAAATGTGTCATTTTGAGTTTACAAAACCAGATACCTCCTTTCATATTTGGTAAGTTTTAATAAGTGTAGTAGTTGGGGTAAGGCATACTCATGCATTCTCAAGTGGGCATCTTGGATAACACACATTTCTATGTTTGTTTCAACAAACTTGCAACTATAAACCTACTACGTTTTGAAGAATATAGAAATTATGTAAAAGGGAGCATGTTTGGAAAGATATAATAATGTGGGCAGAAAACATGAAAATTCAGGTCAGCAACATAAAATTGGTATAAAAGGATAGATATTTTTTTTTTTTTTTTTTTTCATTTCACTTAACACAAATCAACTCCTTTTCTTACTCTAGGTCAGCACCATAAAATTTCTGAAAAAAAGTACACCTGCTGGTTCCTCCTCTAAGACAAATAACTATGAAGACCAGGGGAGTCATTTTTTTCAATGTCAAGAATATATTAGTGCAGAATTGCTTAGCATAAAATAGAAACAAATGATCATTATGGTGATAGCGGCTACTGGAATTAGACTAGTTAACCATATAAGAGCAAGTGTGAAATTCAGATTACCTAATTCACCCAAAAAATGCAATTTTTCAGCATTGGACTAAAATGAACCGGAATAGAATGGGTGTATATTGAGGATAGATAGCTGGTTGCCTGGTTTCAACTGATTCTCGAATGATGCATAGTTTC
This sequence comes from Lycium ferocissimum, assembly GCF_029784015.1. Taxonomy (NCBI): domain Eukaryota; kingdom Viridiplantae; phylum Streptophyta; class Magnoliopsida; order Solanales; family Solanaceae; genus Lycium; species Lycium ferocissimum. Next base: position 42,776,600 of record NC_081352.1, on the reverse strand, counting down.
TTGATTGATTTATGGATAGTTCTTCGGCTAAAGTGCTTCTTAGAGATATAGAACACTCTACTCTTAGGCGTTAGTCTTAATATCATCGCTATGACAAATTTGCTAGCAAATTACATATGAAAGCAACACTCTCCCCCCGCCACCCTTCTAAATTTCTATCGAGAGAGAAGGATTAAAAGGAGTGTTACTACTCCAGGCATCCACCTAAAGAGAGGTAAGAGAGAAGTCTTTAAATCCCTATAGTCATAGTTACAAACAATCACATCCAATTGAAGTCCAACCAGAGTTACATCAACAAATTAACGGTTAAGCAAATTACAGGGCTTTAGTCTTAAGCCTGGTATGAAAGAAAAAGGTTGATGAAGGTTGACAACCAACCTGAAAATAGCCAAATAATCATGAATTCTATGAATCTTGGAAATTTGGGTTTGAAGCTAATTGATAGATATTGCAGTCCAGAAAACAGGCGGGTTAACCAGAACATCGCACTGGTAATGCAGAACTGTAAATAAGGATGGTTCAGTCCATATATACTCCCTCCCATTACCATAATAGGACCATGAGATTATTCTTTGGTGCTGACAAGACTGAAGCAATACTTAGCCTCTTCTAATCCCTAAAAGTTTAACAAAGGGATCTCCTTTTGGTTTTTTGCTCACTTGTACATATTTGAGCACCTCCTTTGCCCTGCCATTTTAATACGGTTACCTTTTCTCAACCAAAAAAAAAAAAAAAAGATCATTCTTTATTTTCCTTTTTTTTTTTTTTTTTTTTGGGGGGGGGGGTTAAACTTTGTCTCCATTGATCATTTATGTGCAAAAAGTTACATAGTAGAGTTTGGTATACCAAGCTTTGTACATGATCATTGAGGTGAGACTAATCTATACCCCCAACCAAAAAACCAAATTGAAATACAGAGTTCAAGGTGGTTCATAAACTATTTGAGCATTCATTGTCCTATTAACATTTTCCTTGAATTAATTCTATCAGATGAACCAGAAGAACAAACCAAATCCAAAGTACACTCCCTCCCATCCTCTTTTGTGCTGAAGAGGCTGAAGCAATACTTTAGCCTCTTCCAATCCTTAAACGATTAAAAGGGATTCCCTTTTGGTTTTTTGCACACTTGTACATATTTCACCACCTCCTTTGTGCTGCCATTTTAATACAGTTATACAACAACAACATACCCAGTATAATCCCACAGGTGGGGTCTGAGGAAGATAGAGTGTACGCAGACCTTACCCTAGCTTGTGAGGGTAGGAAGGTTGTTTTCGATAGACCCTCGGCTCAAGGAGAGCTTTTCTTTTTTTATTTAGTGTGATCTTTTCTATTAAAAAAGAGAGATTATTCTTCATTTTCCTATCAACATTCTCCTTCAATGAATTCTATCAGACAAACTACAAAGACACACCCCCCCCCCCCCCCCCCCCACCCCAAAAAAAAAAAGAAGAAGCTCATATCAAGCAGTATGGATTTTGCAAATTAATCATTGGCATTATCTTAATTCAAAAATCAAGATTTGAGAAGTAAAAACATAAAAGGAAAGAGACCTGAAGGGCACTTTTATAGCGACGATAAGCTCTAAGCTGTTTGATGATACTTTGTAGGTCTTCATACTTAATTGGATTGTCTTCAGTAACCCATTTGTCCAGTATTGGTATCACTGATTCTTCAGAGCGTGTTAAATATAGTAACTTACTGTACAGAGGACTCTTTGCTGGCTTAGTAGAACCTTCATCTTTACTAGACAAAAATAAGGAGGCTAGGGTTTCAGGTTCAGTTGAGTATGAAGAAGCCCTAAGAAAACTGAATTTCCACCATGATTTTAGACTTTGCTGAACAAGTTTCACCATTCTTTAGCACAAGTGTAAAATATGGCTTCACTCTTAACTCTTCACTCTTTTTTAGAAAATTTTAAGAATTTTTAGTAACAAGAAAATAGGAAATAAGTAGAGTATACATTTTCAAAAGGGAAAAGGGTCAAATATACCCCTCTACTATAATTTTTTGGCTAAATTTACCCTCCATTAAATTTCAAAAAGTAATTAAAAATACTCTATTAGTAAAGCTCATATTTATCCCCTCCACGGATTTTAAAAAAGCCCTAAATCGATCAAATTACCCATTTTTCAAAATTTACCCATGACCCATATACTTGGGTGACCCGACCCGCAAAAAAATTTTTCCACACCCAAATAATATACCCCTGTACGCCTTAGAACTAAACTACTCAGTCAAAACGCAAAAAAAAAAAAAAAAAAAAAAAAAAAACCAACATCACGAACATAACAAATACTACAATTTTCTTGAAAAAAAAAAAAAAAGTGTAACGACAAAAATTACGTAGTAAGCGGTGACAGTGCTAGCAGAATTCCCTTGGACCAATTTGATTTGCATGTCAATTTTTCCAAACAAGTATTCTCTCTTTGATTCAAAACCAGAACCTGAAGTATTATCAAGTGTAAGAGTAAGAATTTCCCCATTATTTAATATTTCCCCCCTGCCATTACCCCAAGTAATACCAAAATCTTGATTAAGATCACTAGCAGAATATTCAACAACCATACAACTTATAAGTACTACTAGCAAACTAAGTCTTAACACTTAAGGAAAACAAAGAAGCCATTATTATTAGTAGTAGAATGAGGATGGATATTTTTTAGAGAATTGCAAGTGGAATGAAATAATTTCCTTTTATAGAGGAATGAGAATGGAAGAGACAAAATTGTGTCCAGAAAGGGTGGTTCAATGAATGCCATCTGAAAAAAAGAGAGCAGTCAACAGCTTGCATATAGTATAATGTAGCTAGCTGAGGAGATAAGGCGCACAGGGGTATATTATTTGGGCGCGGAAAAACTTTTTGCCGGTCGGGCACCCAAGAGGATGAGTCATGGGTAAATTTTGAAAAATGGGTAATTTGGTCTGATTTGGGCTTTTCCGTCCGCGGAGGGATATAAATATGAACTTTGGCTAACAGAGGGGTATTTTTAATTATTTTGGCTAACGGAGAGTAAACTTAGCCAATAAATTATAGTAGAGGGGTATATTTGACCCTTTTCCCTTTTCAAAACCAGACCTATCTCAAATACCCCAAACTTTTGTGCAAAAATATTCTCAGCAGGGGTATGGCCATGAAAATAAAATATTTTTTACTTTATTTGAAATTTTGAGGTTGGAGTTGAAGATTGAGTTATATTTGGTTATAGTTTTTGACTTTTGCAAAGCATATTTGGTTGTTTGAATGTAATGAAATTAAAAACAAAGTGAAAATATGATTTTAGGTGTTTTTCAAATTTTAAATACAACTAGAAAATTTTATGGTCAATTGCTGATTTTCAAATAAAGTGAAAAAATTCTCATGGCCAAACGGGTCAATAATAAGTAGAATATCATTTTCTAAATTCATATGGTAAAAACCATAAAAGTGGAAATTGAGAAATAAGAAATGTTTTAAAAATATTAATAAAAAAAGTATACTTTCTCTAATAATTTATTTTGTGTCAATTGTTGGTCATTAATCAAAAAGAGAAATACTCAGGGATGAACTCTCATGTTTAGTCTACAACAATTGTCATCAGAATAGGTCGATCAACATTTGGAGGGATTAGAAGTAATAGCATGGTAGAATGTTCGGAGAGGTTTTGGCCTTGACTCAGGACGCTAGCAAGTCGTGAGCTACTGAGTCCAAAAAAAACAAAAGAGAATGAGATATCAGTTATGACCAACTAGGTCAGACAGAAGTAAGAGTAGTTGTTTGGATTGGAAATTTGACCACTCCTGGTATTCTATAACATGATTAAACTTTTAAATATAGTAATAAAACTTAAGCTGAGCAAGGCTGGAAAAGAATTTACTGGAGCATTGAAGGACTACATTTTAGTAGGAATTATAACTTTGGGGACCGTGTTAGGTCTGTGATTTTGTTAAAATAGTATATTTCTGAGAAATCGAGTCGTCATATACTAATTGCCGATGTGTTAATCGAGAACAAGAAGTCCATCCATAGCTGAAATTTGTTCTATCCTACACTTTTTTTCTTAAAGAAAAAGTATTTAAGGCTTTCAAATGTAAAAGCTGATACTCCCTCCGTCCCCTAATAAGTGTCGCCTTAACCAAAAATACGCATATTAAGAAACCAATAATATAATGTGAAGTTTACTAAATCACCTCATATAATAAAAATAAATTACTTTTTTCTCTTTATTAGAGCATGCACAAGTAGTAATATTTTTTATATTGGGAATCTAATAACACCAAGTTACTATATGGCTTACTCAATCATCAATTAGATGTTACTTTAATTTGTTATTTTTTGTCTAAGGATAAAATTGGAAAAAACTAGTTAATTTATGTCTTGATTTCCTAAGATGACACTTATTATGAGATAATTTTTTTTGATTAACATGACATTTATAATGGAACGGAGGGAGTACTAAAGTAACCAATGCATTATTACCTTTTTTCTTTCTAAAATACCTTGACATACAGAAGCCATAAAATAGGCAATAATAAAAAGTTGTTGAGATTTCTATTTCTTCTTCTTTTTTTTTTTTTTTTTTTTTTTTTTTTTTTTTAAACAAGAACCCCCCAAGATTAAAGCTCGTGGGGTCTTATCTTTGTCAATCACCAAAGCTTATAGTGACATTGGTGAAAGTTTTCCACACAATAAGTATGAGTTCAATTTTCATTACCCTTTTTCTGTTCCCCAAGATAGTTTTGAACTATTTGTTTTTCATTTCAGAACCACAAATTTCATATAAAGTTTTTGAGGTCTTCTATTTGTCTTTTTTATTACTTTTAATTACTGTACTTCCATTAAGTTTGGTTATTTGGAAATAAAAGAAGTCATAGGAGCTTCAGCCGCTGATGTCTCTGTAAGTTGTTCAATTTTGCCGTGTAAATTTTAGTACTATAATTATGTAGTAACTTTTTGACTTGGCAGGGACCTGAGGAAAATTGACAAACAAGAGGGTCCATCTCCTTAAAACGTTCCCAGTTTAATAATTAAAAACGTGCAATTAAGAAGACTATTTGACTAATCCATGTCCCTTATCATGGCAAAAAAAGAAAGAATATTTTAGTAATCTGAAGAATATTTTAGTAATCTTTTTGTCTATATTTACACGTTAGTCGTTACAGATAATAAAATAATACAGTAATTTATACTGTATTAGCATGTAGACGGTGGTTGTGGTTTTCAGATTTCATTTGGTCTTAACTGTAATTTGCTCAATATTCTGAAGATGAGTGTAGCTGAAAAATTCGTTCGACAGCTTGTTGTCTTTGACATTTTTATTGCCCTGTCAGTCAACTGTGGTGTTGTGTTCAGTTCAGGAGTTGGTGACGGTCAAATCAAGTGCCCCGAGACAGAGAAAGAAGCTCTTCTCAGTTTCAAACGGGAGTTGTTGGACGTCTATGGACGACTTTCTTCTTGGGGAAATGAGGGGTTTAATCAAGATTGTTGCAGATGGAGAGGTGTCCATTGTGATAATCAAACCAGTAATGTCATCAGACTCGATCTTCGTGGCCCTTCCAGTCCCAATGCATCTGTTACTGTTGCACCATTGATAGGTAAGATAAGTCCTGCCTTGCAAAAATTGAAGCAATTAAAGTATTTGGATCTTAGTTACAATCAAATTTTAGGAGGCATACCCGATTTTCTTGGTTCTCTGAGTAACTTGGAATATCTCAACTTATCTTGTGTTGGTGATGATTTTACAAGAGTTCCTCCTAATCTTGGCAATCTTTCTAGCTTAAACACCCTTGATCTAAGCCGTAACGGTTTCCTATCTGTGAATAACCTCGAGTGGCTTTCGCGTCTTCATCAATTGAGATACCTTGCCATAGGTTATGTTAATCTAAGTAAAGCAACTGATTGGCTACAAGCAGTGTTTAAGCTTCCCTTCCTTCAAGTCTTGAGCTTGCCTGGTTCTAAGCTTCCTGCCGTTGTCCCTTCTGTGTTTCCTTCCAGTAATTCTTTGATGTCCCTTTCAACCCTTGATCTCTCTTCCAATAATCTGAATACTTCTGTATATACCTGGCTGTTTAACTTGAGCAATCTGACTTACCTTGATCTCTCTGGTAATGCTATATATGGTCCAATTCCTGATGCTTTTGGGAATATGAAATCCCTACAACACCTTGATCTCTCTCGGAATGCGCTTGGAGGTGGCTTCCCTAGATGCCTTGGTAATAAGTTGAAGTTTTTGCGATTGTCTTCTAATAATTTAGATGGACAGCTACCTGAGATAATGAAAAACTTGTCATGCATGTCGGATTCTCTAGAGTACCTGAACCTAGAAGAGAATCACATTGGTGGTTCACTGACTGATATCATAGCAAACTTTACATCTTTGAGAGAACTGAGGCTCGGACGTAATAAGTTGAATGAATCCATCCCCAGAGTAGTTGGAAATCTTCCAAGTCTTGTTATTTTGGATTTATCTTGGAACAGAATCGCAGGATCAGTCCCTGATCTTTTACTATTATCGTCGTTGAGGGAATTACATCTTTCACATAATCAGTTCACTGGTTTAACAGAGAGTATTGGACGCCTTTCCAAACTTGAGAAGTTGTACCTTGATTTCAATCAGCTTGAAGGCACAATATCTGAAGCTCATCTGTTCAAGCTCTCACAATTACGTGAGTTGGACATCTCTTATAATGCTCAACTACGTATTCGAGTCAGTTCAGATTGGATCCCCCCTTTTCAACTGGATCTCATTCGTTTTACCCACTGTAAATTGGGTCCTCAATTCCCAAACTGGCTGCGGAACCAGAATAATATTTCCGAACTTGATTTTTCAGCCTCTGGAATTTCGGGTGAAGTTCCTAATTGGTTCTGGGAGCAGTTGCCTGGAATGAGCTTCTTAAACCTTTCTTACAATGATGTGGGTGGAAATATACCAGATCTCTCAAGGAAGATGAGTGATGTTCTTTGCATAGATTTGGCCACAAACAAATTCAGTGGTCCATTGCCAAAATTTCCTACCAGTCTTGTAACACTTGATCTCTCCAGCAATATGTTTTCCGGGACCATCTCCTTCATTTGTGACAATTTTGATTACTTGGGATATCTTGACCTCTCAGATAACAGGTTTTCTGGAGAGCTTCCTCACTGCTGGACGCTTAGAAGCATAGTGCATCTTAATTTAGGGAACAATAACTTCTTTGGGAAGATACCTAATACGTTAGGTTCATTGCAGACGATGGGAATGCTGCACCTTCAAAACAATCATTTGATAGGAGAACTACCTCGGTCCCTGGCAAACTGCAAAAAGTTGAGGGTTATAGATGTTGGGTCTAACAACTTGTCTGGTGAACTTCCAGCATGGATTGGGACTAACATATCTGATATCATTATTGTTATCTTAAAATCCAACAGGTTAAGTGGAAGCATACCTTCAAGCATATGCCAGCTAAAGAAACTTCAAATCTTGGACTTATCTGCAAATAAGATATCTGGGACCATACCAAAATGTATCAACAACCTCACTGCAATGACTGAAGAAGAGAGTACAATGCAACAAATCAAGAGTTGGTATTTTCAGGTCGACGATGAAGGTGATGTCACAATAAATGCCTCATATGATGAGAGTGCAATTTTGATGTGGAAGGGAAGACAATTTGAATACAGCAGCATACTTGGTATGGTGAAGAGCATTGATCTTTCAAGCAACAACTTGGTGGGAGAAATCCCTATTGAAATTACATCTCTTTTGGGTTTGCATGGTTTAAACCTGTCGATAAACAATTTAACCGGCAGCATCCCTCTGAGGCTTGGTCAAATGAGGGCACTCAATTTCCTTGACTTAAACAGAAATGATCTTTCAGGGGAAATTCCTGCTGGTCTTTCACAGTTAAGTCACCTGGGAGTCTTGAACTTGTCATATAACAACTTTTCTGGCCGAATCCCTTTAGGTGAACAATTACTGACTTTCAACAACAGATCCTACATTGGCAATCCTGGACTTTGTGGCTATCCACTATCAGAAGCTTGCTTTGTGGAGGAACTGCCTCGAGATCAAATGTTGAGTGATGAGGACGGGTTTATAACTGCAGGATTTTATATTAGTATGGGGATTGGCTTTCTTTCTGCATTTTTGGTAGTCTCTGCTCTGATCTTAAATAGAAGGTGGACATATGGTCCACTCAGATACTTGGAAATCAATTAGGTAATTAGCATGTAACATCACACAATTAACTGTAGGTTTACTCGAATTCCATGTGCATTTGTACACCACAAGAATCAGCAAAGCCTCAGATATTTATACTGTGCAAGCTGTTTTCTCTAACCTTTCTAGACTGTCAAAATTTCGTTTAACGTTGATAAATTGTTTAATACCACAGGTGACCGTCGTTTTCTCCAGTGAACCATTCATTTTATGGAGCATCATAGATCATCTGAGTGCAAGCAAGAGCACACATCATCTCTGCCTCCCATTGTTAATTGGAATATAGCGGGGATCTAGGATTTGACCAAGTTACTTCATTTGCTTCAAATTCTCTGCTACTCTGTACCCAATACATCAACTAAACTGCATTCGCTGGATCTTTTCTCGCAGCAAATTGATAATGCAGTATATATGATGTCTGGTAGTATGCCCAAAATAGGCTACTAAAGACACTTTTGCAGCGTCCGTTTCCTCTAACTTTTTCCCGACCCCTCAAGAGAAAATGATAAGAAAAGAAAGGAGTTGGAAAACCTTAAATGTCCAGGCAGGAAAGGACAACTTCCTGTCATCAATTCTGCAAAAATCCCAACCGAATGCTCTGATTCTGCTGTTACTAGGCTTTAACTCTAAACATAGCCATGTATCCTTCCCCAATTTCCCACTTAGTAACTCGTATCGTCCTTACTAGTATATTCACAATGTCCCAACTTCCCCAATCACTCTGAGCTTCAATATTTGATATTTCTATATCTTCCTACAATGACCATGAATCAATGAAGTACACTACATTAAGATAAAATGTAAAAGGAAGAATTAGCCGTGTGAGATAAAATTACCTGAAGAGAGTGATGAAAATGTCTGTAATTCCGGAGGAGCTTGATTATGGTTCTGAGCTTAGAATTGAAGAGAGAATGACCTTCATATGGATTCTCTTAACCAGAGTGTATGAGGATGAAGCTCCAGTTTGGATACAACTTGAGAAAAACATTAAATACAAGAAAATATACACAATTGGAAGTCAATTCAGGAAGATAAAGTGTTGGTAAAATTACAATCAAATGGTTACATATTGTACACAGATCAGGTGTGAAAGAATCCAATTTTGTAATACCACAGGTTTTAAGTTAAATGGGCTTACAAAAATATCAACTAACTAGAGAAGACAACCTATCAAGTTTTTTTTAGGTTCATTAGCTCTCGATTTGCTTTCATCAATGGCTCAAAGTAAATGTGCCTCACCATTTTCTTAAAGCATCACTTTTTAATAATTTAAATGAGATATTGGCTCATCATTTTCTGAATCATGAAGCTAAACTTCCTTGTACGAATTTTTGTCATCAACAATAATATCTGATTCGGCTGAGTTTTGATTGTGAGAATGAGCAAGTAACAAAAATCGTCTTATTTAAGCAAAGGAAAGAGGGTTAAATATTTCTGAATAAGCAACCACCCCGCCCACCCCACCTCCCCACCCCCAACCCCAAAACAAGAAGAATAACAATAATGGTGTGGATTCAACTTGTTAAGATAGTTTAGGTTCACTCCATATATTGATCAAGCCATTGTCGATAACATGATCCTATCCACCAGCCACCCTTCTACTTTAACCAATTCTAATATCATCTTCAACTATAACTGATTTTTTGCTCCAATCTCCTTCAACTACGCATGTTTACCGCTCACACTAAGCTCCTGACTTTATAAAGAGACATTTTCCACTAATATATCACAAGGACAACTTATTTTGTTAAGTAAAAATTCATTTCAAATCTTAGTAAATGTCGATAGTATAGGGTGGAATTCGAACGATTTAAAGTTATGACAATTGTGTGGTTGTTTATGATGTGGTTTAATCCTACTTGATTGTTCCTCTGACAGAATAGAATTATGATTACTAACAGTAGCATATAAGCTTTTTATTAGCCCAACAATGCTAACAAACATAGAATTATAGCACTAATTACAAAAAAAAAAAAAAAAAAAAAAAAAAAGCTAAACTGTAATGAACCCAAATATAATTTTGGGGCACGTGGAAAGCACGTGAGTTTTAAGCGCCAAGTCACTCCCATATATACACACGTGAACCAAGGGAAAGGGTAATGTAAAAATTCGGCTAATTCTTGATTTCTAGTTCTCATTTTCTTCTTCTTCTTTCTTATTCTTTTAGGATTTCACAGAGGAATTCAAGCTCGTTAATGGAGTTTAGCTTCGAATTAGTTCTCTTTCATTTTACTCTTCATAGTAGCTACTATTGTATTAAATTCTACAAGTTACAGATATCCATTCCTGCCCTAATTCTTTGATTTTGATTCAAGCACATTACATAAACATATCCTTAATTTGTAATCTACTCAATTCCTTGGGACATTGAGTTCAAAATTCGCATAATTGTAACCACTAACTCGTATTCTCGACTTCAAAACTCTCACTTAGAAACCTCAATTTTAGTTTCAGTCACTTGATTAATCATATCGACTAAAACACATTAAGCCCCTGCTTGGATGGTTGTTTCCTCTGGTTCATTAATGTATGGTTTTTATGAAACCAATGCGTTCAGATCCATCGTTCTTAAAATTATACATGCCATGCGTTATAAACCGTTGTAATTCAATTGCTATATAATCATGAAAAAGTTCAATTTTCGTAACCACAGATTTGGTGATTTTTGCGTGATTACGTATTTCATTTCTCCATTATATCCCACCCCAGCCCCACCCTACCACTCACCCCACCCCCACCCTACCACCCCCATCCCCACCCAACAACCCACAACTATTCCACCCCTCTACCATCCACTCCACCCTACCACCAACCACCCCAACCAGCACCCACTACCCCTCACCACCACCCACCCCCACCTTCATCCCACAACCACTGAACCCCACCCTACCACCCACTACCCCCAGTCTCATCCCACAACCACCCACCTCACACCACCCATCCCTCCACAACCCCCACCCACTACCCGTCACTACCACCTTACCACCCACTACCCCCACCATCATCCCACAACCACCCACCCCTCCACCACTCCCACCACCCACCTAATGACCACCCACCCTGTACCTACTTATTTTTTAAAGTTCCTAGTTTATCCTTTCCCTGAGTTTTATTGATATATATAAACTAATTTCTAATTAAGAGTTAAGGGTATTTTAGTAAACTTACAAGTTATTATACAGTACCATACAGTCAAGCCAAACAACAAATGTTATTAAACCACAACAAACGATATAGTCTATCTAAACATTATGTTTAATAATACAGTACAATACAATACAACACCACACTGTACATTAGTGAACCACGGGAAACAACCATCCAAATAGGGGGTAAGGTTCGAGCAATATAATATAAAACTCTGAGGATGAAGCTGCAATGCAATTTGTTTTCTATTTTAGCAAATTAGTTAAATTTTCTTTTCTTTATTAAAGTTTTTTTTTTTTTTTTTTTGGATCAATTGCTTAAATGGGTTGTGAATGGTTTGGATCTAATTATATGCGGACCATCGAATTACTACATATTAACTCCATCTTCCCATTTTAACAATTACTTTAGCTCTTTTTATATCCATTAACAAAAAAATACTTGCAAGTTATAGTTTGCTAAGTTGTTACTAAGTAATTAGAGATTGATTTTTTCTCTTAATTATTATGCATACTTCTTAAATGTTATAGATATAGTTGGAAATAATTATCAACTTTAGTCTTGAATTTCTAAAGTGATAATTATTTAGGATAAATTATTTGAGCTAAAATGACGGTTAAAATAAAACGAAGAGGGTAATTGAAAAGTCTACCTCTATGGCTCTATATATGAAGCATAAAATATCAAAGAGGTCAAGAAAATGGGCGCATCTCAAACTATTCTTAGGACCCGTTTGGCCATGACCATTATTCACTTTATGGTGTTTGGCCAAAAAATTCCAAATACAACTTCAATTTGGAGTTTCAAAAGTTTATATGTTGCACAATTTTTACCCTAAAAGTTCATATAACGTCTTTTTCACTGGTGAGAGGCAACTTATGCTGCTCAGTTGCTCTCCACTCCAACAACATTGAACATCATGTGCTAAAAAGCCTCTAAAAGAAAAGAAGCAAGTCGGAATTTTGCAACAAAATCATATTTAGAGATGCTATATTTTTTGTGTACACCAGTAAGCCTCTCACTTGCAGCCTTTTGATGGAAAGAAACCATCAATTTTGAGCACTCCAAAAGCTGATCTCAAGTATAATTGCTATATCTCTGGCACTGGTTATGTTTATTAATTGCTTTGGGTGGTTTTGCTAGTTTTTAATTGAGGGTATAAAGAGAAACTAGTCAAATGCCCCCTCACCATTTGGCCGGTTTAATTATGACACACTCAACCTTTGCGGGCGACCTATTACCCCCCTGAGCATTTTAAAAGTGGAATATTTACCCCCCTAAATGCTTACGTGGCAAAGTGAGTGTGTTTCACTCTCTTTGAGAGAGTGAGCACCAAAAACAAGTATTAAATTTTATTTTTAATATATCTTTTCATAAATATATGTATTTTTCCTTATTTTTTTCTATCTCATTTCTAAAAATGTTTTTCCTTATTTTTTACTTTTACTCCCTCCTTCTCTTCTTTCATCAAGAGCCGCCGCCGGACTTCATCGCCGGCGAGCTGCCACTGCCCCAACGACCCACCTCCCTTCGTCTCCTTCTCTCCGCTGCTTGCACCACTGCGCTAATGACCCCTCCCCCCTTCCTTCGTCTCCTTCTCTCCCTCCCGCTTCACCGCTCTCCGGAAGTGACGACCGGCGAGCCACCACCACCAAAACAACCCTCAAGCCGCCACTGCCTCCCCTCTCCCTACCCTTCTTCGCCGACGACAATGCCACCACCAAAACCAAGCACCCTTCTTTCCTCCTCACCGCCACTCTTCTAAAACCAACGCCCCCATCGTAGCACTATCTCCACCACCCAGTCACCTATTTCATCAAACTCCCTTGAAATTTTTATTCAGTTGCACTTTAAAATTTTAAAAATTTCATGATTCTTTGATCCAGTTTTAATTTTTAAAAGATACATACTAAATTTCGAAAATTGAAACCTTATGCCAGGGAGGCGGTCTGGCGTTTTATGAGGGTGGAAGTTGGTGGTTTTCAAAAAAGAGAAGAAGCAGGAAATGGAAGAGAAATTCTTGAACTCAAATAGGTTGATTTCTTGAAAAGATATGTATGATTGATGATAAAATTGAATATGTGTGTGTTAATGGAGGAAGAAAATAGGTTGGTTGATTTCTTGACAAAATATGTATGATTGATGATGAAATTGAATGTGTGTGTTCACGGAGGAAGAAAATGGGTTTTAATTGAGAAAGATAAAGGAAAGAAGATAAAGGAATGAAAAAAAAAAAAAATAGATAACAAATCATAGACAGAGGAAAGAGAAAAAGAAAAAGAAACAGAGAAAAAAAAAGAAAAGAATAAGAAAATAAATGATTTTTTTTAAAATGTACACGTGTCAGGCACATGCACTACACAGTCCAACACATATCTGGGTGTGACTTTTCAAGGAGTAAATTCCACTTTTAAAATGCTCAGGGGGGTAATAGGTCGCCCGCAAAGGTTGGGTGCGTCATAATTAAACCGGCCAAACGTTGAGGGGGCATTTGACTATTCATATTTCATGTTTTTTTAGGAAAATAATATTTCAACAACCAAATATTATTTGCAATTTTGCTAGTTCTTAGAAATTGGGGGGTATAAATCATATTTCATATTTTTTTAGGAAAAATATATTTCAACAACTAAATATTAGTTGCAAAAACTATGATCAAACACAACTCCAGCTCCAACTTAAAAAATTCCAAAAAAAAGTTAAATTGTTTTTTGTTTCTATGGCCAAACGGCTACTTAGTTTTATAATCGGAGTGGATGAGACTTTCTGACCACCACAGAAGTCTTCTCTTCATCGCAATCTACTCTATTGACTAACTTAGCTATAACATATTATAAAATACTAGTCAGTTGTAATTTATATTTTCATGTTTCGTTTAGCCTTAGCAGTACTTTGCTCAATATTCTTAAGATGGGTATAGTAGGAAAGTTCATTCCACAGCTCGTTGTGTTTGACATTTGTGTAACGCTGATTCTCAATTATGGCGTTATCTTCTCAGTTTCAAAGGCGAGTTGTTGGACGTCCATGGATGACTTTCTTCGTGGGGAAATGAAGGATTTAACCAAGATTGTTGCATATGGAGAGGTGTCCATTGTGATAATCAAACTGGTAATGTCATCGGACTTGATCTCCGTGGCACCTCCGGTGCCTTTAAAAATTATGCAATTGAATCATTGGTTGGTACGATATATAAGTCCTGCTTTGCAAGAATTAAAGCATTTGAAATATCTGGATCTTAGGGTGTGTTCGGTATGGAAAAAAATGTTTTACAAGAAAAATAACTAAATAAGTGAATTTCTATGTTCAGTTGGATAGTGAAAAATAAGTAAATTTCTTATTTATTTTCTCACGTTCAGTTGGTTGATAGAAAATATTTTTTGGAAAATATCACTCATGCCCCACCAACCCCACCCCAACCCACCACCCACCCCTCCTAAATTTTTTATTTCATATATTTTATTTTACTTTTATAAAAAAATGAAAAAAATTTCTTATCCACCCCACCACCACCCATCCTACCCCAAATTTAACTACCCAAACTCCATTTTTATAAAGGTAAAATTAAATATGAAGTAGAAAATTCGGGCGGGGGGCCGGGGGATGGGATGGTAAAGAAAATCAGAAAAGGATTTTTTTTCAAAATTGTTTAAAAAAAAAAAATTGGGGGTGGGGGGGAGGTGGAGAGTCGTAGAAAACCAAAATAAAAAAAAAACTTTTTAAAACTTAAAAAAAAAAAAAAAAAAAATTTGTAGGGGGGGGGGGTGGTGGTGTGTTGGGGCGGGTTGGGCTTTTTAAAAACTAATTTTTTTTAAGGGGTGGAGGGTCCCACCGGGATGCTAGGGTGGGGGAGGTGCGTGGGGTTGTGGGGGTTTGGTGGTTGGAGGGTGGGTTTGGTGGTTGGTGAAATGCTAATTGTGGACTTGTTTTCCCCACTTTGATTACGGATGTCATATTCCCCATTTTTAAGGAACTTGTTTCCTAAAGAAAATGTTTTTCAAAAATTTTGAACAAACGAACATGAGAAAATTGAAAATGTTTTCCTTCGTACCGAACACATCCTTAGTCACAATCAATTTTCAGGAGGCATACCAGAATTTGTTGGTTCTCTTAGTAAGTTGGAATACCTAAACTTATCTTGTATTGTTAATGAATTTACAACAGTTCCTCCTCATACTGGCAACCTTTCCAATTTAAACACCCTTGATTTGGGCTACAATAATTTACTATCCATGAATAACCTAAAGTGGCTTTCTCATCTTCATCAATTGAGATATCTTGCCATGAATCATGTTGATCTAAGTAATGCTAACGATTGACTACGAGTAGTTTTTAAGCTTCCCTTCCTTCAAGTCTTGAGCTTGCATGGTTCTGTGCTCCTTGTCTCTGAGGCCCTCCCTTCTGAGTTTCCTTCTATTACTCCTTTGACTTCCCTTACAACCCTTGATCTCTCTTCTAATTCTCCGAATACTTCTATATACACCTGGCTCTTTGACATCAACAATCTAGTTGAACTTGATCTCTCTTTTAATGCTTTGGATGCTCTTATAACAAATACGTTCAGGAACATGTTATCCCTAGCTCGTCTAAATCTTTCTGTCAACTTTTTCCAAGGTCCCATCCCTGGTGTTTTATGAAATATGAAATCCCTGCAACACCTTGATCTGTATGGCAATGCATTTGGAGGTGGTTTTTCCAGTTGCTTTGGGAAAATTAGTAATTTGAAGTCGTTGCAAGTATCTTTTTGTAGCTTGCATGTACAACTATCTCAGATAATGAAATACTTGTCATGCATGACAGATTCTCTAGAATACCTAAACCTAGAAAGGAATTATATTGGCAGTTCATTGCCTGATGTTTTAGCAAACTTTTCATCTCTGAGAGAACTGAGGCTTGGGTTTAATGAATTGAATGGATCCATTCCCAGAGCTGTTGGAAAACTTCCACGTCTTGCTCTTCTGGATCTATCTTCGAATGAAATCGTGGGATCAATCCCCGATCTTTTGCCATTGTCGTCTCTAAGAGAATTGGATCTTTCCCATAATCAGTTAAGTGGTTTAACTGAGAGTATGGATGCCTTTCCAAACTTGAGAAGTTATACCTCGATTCTAACAGTTTGAAGGCACAATATCTGAATCTCATCTATTCAAACTCCCACGATTACGCAAGTTGGATCTCTCTTTCAATGCCCAACTACATGTTCAGATCAGTTCAGATTGGATTCCCCCTTTTCAACTGGATATCATTCGTCTGACGCACTGTAAATTAGGTCCTCACTTTCCAAACTGGTTGAGGGACCAGAATAACATTTTCGTGCTTGATTTGTCAGCTGCAGGAATTTTGGGGAACATTCCTAGTGTAACATCCTAAATTTATTATTGACATTTAAATAACCTTACTCTTGTAGTAAATACTTTTTATTATTTTTCTTGAGTTTAAAATTTTAGTTTTTGTTTGGAAAATAAATAAATAAATAAATTTGGACTTGTCATATTTGTTTTCTGGATATTGAAGCCCATTAGTAAGACCCAATTGATAAAAATGGGTAGTACAAGGAAAGAAGACCATTTTCTTTCACCCCACTCTCTACTTGTTGTTGTTCTTCTTCTCCTAAACCCTCCATTAGAAATCCCAATCCACCTAAACTACTCTCCAAATATCAACAAGATCCTCCTAGTTTTCATGCTTTGTATATATTTTGGAAGGTTGCCACACAAGAATCAAATAGGTTAAGTCTTGTTTTGATAATCCTAGGTTTTGGGTTTGTGAAGAAGCTCAGTCAATCTTGTGGTAAGCTTGTTATTCCATATTATTTTGGGTGAAATATTCAAGTTTTAGTTAGAGATTTTGAAACCTTGAAGTAAGGAAATTTAATCCTTTTTGGAGCCGATCAGCAGATTAGTATATTGACCATAACTTTTTATCTATAAGGCGGAATTTGGTGATTCAAAATGCTGTGAAAATATAAGAAAATTACCCACAACTTTCGTGTTTTGCGAAAATTCTAATTTTTCTGTTTACTATGTCAAAAACGGACTGCAAGGCAGCACATAGCTGCTGTCCAAAATTTTTCCTACTTAAAATTTTGCAAATAGTGGCGACCTATTTAGCCCCGTTTTTGTTCGTCATGATTTAGCTTCTATATTGTTAAACTCTAGACCTTAAGTAAGTATTCCATTGTGTATTTAAGGTACAAGAGGCTCTTGTAAAAGCTAAGGAAGTCGATATAATTGCTTGATCGTTGCCTTGGGATTGTAACTTCTTGGTGTTTTTCTTTGAGCTTTAGAGGCACTAAAGCTCCAAGGTTTGCACACATTCTTGAATTTCACATTTTATTTAGTTGAAGTATTTTGAATATCTTAAGCTTGGGTAAAACTTGTCTTTACTTTAATTTGCTATCTTATTCGGTTGTTACTAGTTAAATTTTTATTTTGCAATGTTTAATTGAGTATGAATACTTTGAGTCACTTGGAAACTTTGAATATCATTTGGTATCATGTGGAATGCTTTTGTAAGACAAACTAACTCGCCCGCATATACGGATTGCTTGAGCATTTTTGCATTCTCGTTCAGACTTTGTCCTTCTTGTGATAGTGAGTTTGTCACTTATATTGGCATGCCTCTTGAGATTATTTGGATCTTGTCCCATCTTGACTTTGGATTCCCAATTCATCTTAATTATGGATCTTGGTCCATCTTAAGTATGAATGGGGAAGCAACATGGTTCGTGATTCTCTTGATTATTGGGTGACAACCCTACTTGATTTGGGACTCCGGTCCTTCTTGTTATTCGATTATGCTTTGATGTGATTGCATGATGTATGTGTTGGGCGAAATTAACCTGATGGTGAACTTTCTTGGATTTGCTTTGGAAAGCTTCTTGATATTTGAGATTTTGAATATTGATATCTTGAACTGAAATAGCTGGTTTTTTGTCGTGATAGAAAAATCCATGTGACAATTTTAGTTGGATGATTTCTATTACTTAGAGCCAAAGGATGATTTACTTGGAGCCAAAGAATGCATTGCTTGGAGCCAAAGATGCATTGCTTGGAGCCAAAGATGCATTGCTTGGAGCCAAAAATGTGGAGGAGAATTGAAATGTCATGTAGCACACTTGGAGCCCAAGTCATTTTATGCCTATAAAATGAGAGGCAATTCTTCTTTGTTCATCATCCTGAAAATCATACAATCCATTGTAGTGAGTAGAGAGTTGAGAGAGCAATTCTCTTAAGTATAATTGGGAAATCTCCCCTTCCTTTGTTAATAATATAAAGACAACTGTTCTCTGGTGGATGTAGGATCATTCTGATCCCAACCACGTTAAATCTTGTGTTCTTTCTTTTACGTTTCTGCTAACAATTGGTATCAGAGCGTTAGGAATCTTTGAAGATCCTAGGAAGAAGAACAAGCAAAGATGAGTTCCATGATGTTTGAAATCGATAGATTCAGTGGACGCAACAACTTCAATAGCTGGAAGATCCAGATGATGGCGTTACTGCGGAGGGAAGGTTCGATCCATGCTATTGACGGAAAGTATCCCGATGGTACATCGGCTTCCGACAAGGAAAAGATTGAAGGAGATGCATTGAGTGTAATCCAATTGTCTCTTGCACCTAACGTGCTTTGTGAAGTGAGTACAAGGCACGAAGAGACGGCGGCGGTTATAGGACAAGCTACTGAGGCTTTACCGGGGACCGATCGGTGACAACAAGGATGTCGTTACAACGGCGTCTTTACACATTTAAGATGGGGCCAGGTACTTCGTTACAAGAT
Source organism: Lycium ferocissimum (assembly GCF_029784015.1). Taxonomy (NCBI): domain Eukaryota; kingdom Viridiplantae; phylum Streptophyta; class Magnoliopsida; order Solanales; family Solanaceae; genus Lycium; species Lycium ferocissimum. The sequence continues at coordinate 42,757,503 of NC_081352.1, read as the reverse complement.
CATTTAGACACGTTCAATAAACTTGTCATGGACTTACAGATTGCAGGAATTAAAAAGGATGAGGAGACGCTTGCATGTGCTTTGCTATGTTCATTGACTTCAGGATATCGTGATATCGAGAATTCAATGATGTATAGCAAGGAGCCTCATCAACCTTGAGCAAGTGCGGCAAGCACTTAACTCTAGTGATGTGAGGAGGCATTTTGAAGGAGACGAGAGATGATCAAACAAGTGGGCTCTTTGTGAGAGGTCTGGCTAGCCAACGAGGAAGGAAAATCAAAGCACGGATCAAAGTCTCGCATGAACAAGAAGAATGCGATTGTTGGGTCGAAGAAGCGACTTTGAATGAGATTGCCCAATGTCAAAATCAAGGAAAAGACGAGTGCCATCCACAGTTGAACAGGTACATGATTCTGATAATGATTATGTGCTTACAACATCAAATAATAATGGAAGTTATAGAAATAAATAGGTGTTAGACTCAGCTTGTACTCTGCATATGACGTTCTGCAAAGACTGGTTAGCAGCTACGAGAAAAGTGGAGGAACCGTAGTAATGGGCAATAATGCAACTTGTGCAATAGTTGGCATTGGCTCAGTTCGAGTTCGCTGCCATGATGGAGCCGTGAGGACTATTACACAAGTCCGTCATGTTCTCGATTTGAAGAAGAATTTGATCTCCCTGGGTACTCTGGATGAAAGGTTCTGTACATGAGCGAAGGAAGAACTATGAAGGTGATTGAAGGTTCTTTAGTCATCTTTGAAAGGCAAGCTGGAGGATGGCCTTTACACGAAGCACCATTGTTGGCTCTGCAAATGCGTCTACAGTGCAGTTATCTAATGATGACAAGGCAAGATTGTGGCACATGAGATTGGGTCATATGAGCGCACGTGGACTGGAGATGTTGAGCTGTTATATCTCGTATTTTGTACCTTGGGACAATCCGAGCTAACTGCGATAAGTTAAGGACAAGACTATTCCGGGATACGAGGTAGAGACTTTTAACCTCCGATATTGTTTTAAGGCATAAGTTACTTATGATTTTATTGGTATGGAATATTAAGAAAAATTTGGGGTTAAAAGTGAATATTGGAAAGTTATTAATTCATGAAACCAAAGGGCCAAGTGGTCGTGCAATATGGGGTGTGGGACATGGTCCACATGGATGTATAATATATGTAGTTAAAAGATGACAATTAATTATATTCATCATCTTCACCCCTTAGAAGCTTAAAGAAACTTGGAGAAAAAAAAAAGAGGAGCTATTCGGCCATGGCAATAGCCGAGCAAGGTCCATGAAAAATTGATCAAAAAAATATTTCCTTCTAGCAATTCAACCAAGTGGAAGGTCCTTATTAACGTGGAGTAGTTGTTGGAGTCAACAAACCATTCGTTTATACCATTTACAACCCTAGCCAAGTTGTGGAGTTAAGTGGAAAAGGTAAGGTTTAATCTTCTTTTTCATATGTTATGAATGATTTGTACATGTTGTAGTGTGTAGGAATGGATGAAAATCATGAAATTTGTGTGTGGTGGTGGTGGCCGAATATGGGCTGTTTTGTATGGCAAGGAATGAACCAATTTTATTTAGTATTTTGGTTGTTGTTGTTATGGATTCTATGATGAAAATGAAGGTTTAATGATTCAAGTTGAAGTTGTAATTGTTGTTGGCTGTTTTGGAAGTCAACGTGATTGTAATGTAGTTTTTGTATTTGTGAGAATGACATTGTTAACGTGTGGATTGTTGGTGTAATTCATGAATTTGGGAGAGAGGAATGTGTTGTTGTTGTTGTTCTCGGGTTTGGGGAGGTTTCGGGTGAAGTGGTATTTTGGTTGGATTGTTTTGAATATTGTGCGGATTGTTTGAAGTGTTCTTGAATCGTGTTTGAATGGTTTCGGATTAGTACTTGAATGTGTGAGCATTGGCGTTGGTTTGACTGTATATGGTTGATTTGAATATAAATGGAATGTTGTCGAAGTATGTAGAAAAGAGTTATTAACGTTAGAATGCGTTTTGAATTAATTGTTGATGTTGTTAGTATGGTTGTTGGTATTGTTGTTGATGATTGGCCGAGTTGAATTCTCGGGGTTGTTGAATTATAGGGGAAATCGCCCGTCTAATTTACGTAGATAAAGTGATAACTTGGGATTGGATTCCTAAGTACCTATAACTAATGTTAGTATTTAATGACGTTATTGTAGATCTTGGGAAGCCCGAGACGTAAGTTCGGATTAGCCTAGGAAGCGGACGAGGTATGTAAAGCCTAACCTTTCTTTCTTTTGGCATGTCTTAGACGTAAGTAAGATATGATAAGATACGAGCCTTGGGGTAACTCCATTCATGAGATCCGAGCATGTCTACGATTCTTATTCACTTCTTGATGTTCGCCTTTCTAATATAGTCGACTTATGGTCCTTATGTCTTTTGTATGATTGGATTTCAAATGTTGCATAAAGAGTTTTGTTCCTAAAGGATTCTATGTCGAATAAAGTCCGTAACTTTCATAGACGGGCTCGGATCGCTTCGATATGTTCGTAGAAGGTTCTATAACGAATAATGGCTCTAACTTTCATAGGCGGGCCCGGATTGATTTGATACTTGTCCGTGGTCCCCGAGACTTTTCTTTGTATAGTTCTAACGACTTTTTGAAAGAACTTAATATGGCTACCATCCCGACCCCCGAGTATTGATTACCTACTTATTTGTTGAGTCTGTCATGATGATTTTTATGCATATGGTTACTCACGACTCTGCTCGTGCAACCTGTTGTTATATCTTTCGCCGAGTCCCGGGTCGTTTATGTCGTCGTGCGCACTATGCTATATTCCGGAGTATGATGTGTTATGGTTCGCCGAGTTCCTCGCTAGAGGGCCGGGTACCGTATTTATATTCTGGTGTTATGATGTGTTATGACGTTATGATGTGTTATGGAGATATGCCGGGTTACGGAGATATGAAATCTTCTGGAGTATGATGTGTTATGGCGCCAAATGACGGGGTGGCGACCATGTTCCCTGAGCCCCATGCATGATTTGTGTTTCAAAAGTAAATATTTTGGTATTCGGATATTGTACTTATTTTACGTACTTTTTGTTTCGGTTATGATCCTATTTCTTGTATTTTATGCTTTGCGTACTCGGTATATATTCCGTCATCGACCCCCCTTTCTTGGGGGCTGCGTTTCATGCCTCGCAGTACAAACGCTCACTTTGGTGATCCGCCACTTAGGACACCTATACGCTATCTTGGAGTGCTCCTTTGTTCGAGCTCTATATTTTGGTACGGACTCTTCCGTTGTATATGCATATGTCCATTCGTGGGTACGGCGGGGCCCTGTCCCGTCATATGATTTTGTTGTTACTCTTAGAGGTCTGTAGACATATATGTGGGTTGTGCATATTACTGTTCAGTTGTGTTCGTATGATTTATGTTTTGGGCGGTCCCATTCGCCGTGGCAGCCTTGTCGGCTTGCGTTTGTATATATTTTGGGACGTTGTGCTTTATGATAGCCTTGTTGGCTTCTGTGTTATATATTTGTACATATGACAATTTGGATACGACGTCTGATCTTTGTATATGTATAAGCTGTTTGTATGCCGATTCTGGTTAATGAGTGTGTTTTGGTGCCCAGCTCGGGCCTTTAGTCACGGCCTACGGGGTTGGGTCGTGACATGAGCAACCGTAATTTTTTGAAAGGTGAGAAGATCAGCACACTTGAATTTGTGAGCACTGCGTTCTAGGGAAGTAGAAGAAGGTCAGCTTCAGCACTGGCAAACACAAGACCGGAGGGGTGCTAGACTACATCCATTTAGATTTGTGGGGTCCCTCTAAACTTCCATCTAAGGGCGGAAAGAGGTATCTTCTCACTTTTATTGATGATTTCTCACAAAAGGTTTGGGTGCGTTTTTTGAAGGCAAAAAGTGATGCTTTTGAAGCATTTAAAGAGTGGAAGATTTTGATTGAGAATCAAATGGAGCGAAAAAACAAATATCTTCGCACAGACAATGGCTTGGAGTTTTGCAGTGAAGAATTTAATGATTTCTGCAAGGTTTATGGAATCTCAAGACATAGGAGTGTCAGGCACACCCCACAGCAGAATGGAGTTGCCGAGAGGATGAACAAAACACTTCTTGAAAAGGCTCGTTGTATGCTCCTACAAGCCAAAGTGTCCAAAGTATTTTTTGGGTCACAGCGATTCACGCTATCGGTCATATTGTCAATCGGTCTCAACTACGGCGATTGACTCTAAGACTCCGAATGAGGTATGGTCAGGTGAACCCTCTAACTGTTCATATTTACGAGTATTTGGGTGTCCAGCTTATTATCATGTAAATGAAGGAAAGCTTGAACTAAGAGCTAAGAAGGCCATATTCGTAGGGTATGTGGATGGAGTAAAAGGGTACAAACTTTGGTGTTTGTCTTTACTCAAATTTATAGTTAGTAGAGATGTCACCTTTGATGAATCCTCTATGCTTGATCCCCATAAAGTTTTCGTGGAGTTTTCAGGAAACGAGAACAACGAGCATGTGGGGCTTCCGGTGGAGCTTACTAAGGAAAAGGAACAAGAGACTCAGGTTAAAGATGAGTCAAAAGATGTAGATCTTGAAGAACTTGCTGTCAATGAACCATACATAATTGCGAAGGGAAGAGAGAAGAGGCAGATACGAAGACCGGAACGCCTTGTAGATCAAGAAAACCTGATTGCATATGCGTTCATAGCTGCAGAAGAAGAGATTAAGGATCTGGAGCCCTCCTCGTATGTTGAAGCAACTTCTTGCAAGGATGCTGCACAATAGCGGTTAGCCATGACTGAAGAGATGGAGTCTCTTCACAAGAATCAGACATGGGTCTTAGTGAAAAGGCAAAAAGGGAAGAGGACAGTTGGATGCAAATGGGTCTATAGAAAGAAAGAGGGAATTCCAGAAGTGGAAGATGCTAGGTTCAAGGCGATATTGGTTGCAAAGGGTTTCAGTCAGAAGGAGGGAATTGAATACAATGAGATTTTCTCTCCGGTCGTGAAGCATAGCTCAATTCGCGTGCTACTAGCATTGGTTGCACAATTTGACTTGGAGCTTCAATAGCTTGATGTCAAAATTTCTTTCTTACATGGTGATCTAGAAGAGACAATCTATATGGATCAGCCTGAAGGTTTCCTAGCTGAGGGAAAAGAAGATCATGTATGCCAACTGAAGAAGTCTTTGTATGGTTTGAAGCAATCCACTAGACAGTGGTACAAGAGGTTTGATGCATTCATGACTACACATGAATTCTCAAGGAGTGTATTTAATAGCTGTGTGTATCACAAGATGTTCATAAATCAATGATTTATTCTTGTTGTATGTTGATGATACGCTTATTGTTGCTAACAACATTACAGAGATAAATGCTTTAAAGAAACTGTTAAGTAAGGAATTTGACATGAAGGATTTGGGAACTGCAAAGAAAATTCTTGGTATGGAGATTTCAAGATAAGACCGTGTTGTACATCTTTCTCAGAAGAGGTACATTGAAAGGGTTCTCGAGAGATTCAATATGCATACGTGCAAGCCTGTAAGTACACCGTTAGCTCCCCATTTTAAACTTTCAGAGTTACAAATGCCTCGGTCCGAAGATGAGGTGGAGCGTATGTCAAAGGTTCCTTATGCTAGCGCAGTTGGTAGCATTATGTATGCTATGGTATGCACACGCGTCCGGATATTGCTCAATACAAGTGTGGCAGCGAGACATGTCAACCCGGGGAAAGAGGCATTGGGAAGTTATCAAGTGGATATTGAGATATCTCAAGGGAGCTTCTAATGTTGGTCTGACCTTTCAAAAAGGTGGTGGAGGTATTTCAATTCTCGGTTATGTGGATTCTGACTATGCGGGGATCTTGACGAGAAGGAGGTCCACATTTGGATACATCTTTACTCTTGTTGGCCGGTGCCGTTAGTTGGAAATCGACTTTGCAAGTCGATTGTCGCTTTCTACGACAGGAAAGCGAGAATACATGGCACAGACGAGAGGCGGTGAAAAAGCTATACGGTTGAAGGTTTGGTGGCGAATTGAGTTTGGTTTAGCGAGAATCAATCCTTAGATGTGATAGTCGAGTGCTTATTCATCCGATTAAAAATCAGAGATTTCATGAGCGCACTAAACACATTGATGTCAGATTTCATTTTATTCGAGATGTTTTTGAAGAGGGAACTATCAAGGTCATGAAGGTTATCACAGATGATAACACTGCAGACATGTTGACCAAGATTGTCCCGCTTGCTAAGTTTGCACATTGCAAGGACTTAGCGGGAGTACGCATTAACTTATGCAACTCCGAGAGAACAGTTGTTAGGTGGAGGTGGTATGTTCAACAATGGTTTGATTCTTCTTGTTTCTTACAACGGCGTTGCCCAGTAAGCTTAGAAGTTTTGGCCGGAGTTGTTCATACACATGCTGGTGACGCAAACCAAGGTAGAGATTGAAATAGTTGGTTTTTTGTCATGTGATAGAAAAATCCATGTGACAATTTTAGTTGGATGATTTCTATTACTTAGAGCCAAAGGATGATTTACTTGGAGCCAAAGAATGCATTGCTTGGAGCCAAAGATGCATTGCTTGGAGCTAAAGGTGAGAAGGAGAATTGAAATGCCATGTAGCACACTTGGAGCCCAAGTCATTTTATGCCTATAACATGAGAGGCAATTCTTCTTTGCTCATCATCCCAAAAATCATACAATCCATTGTAGTGAGTAGAGAGTTGAGAGAGCAATTCTCTTAAGTGTAATTGAGAAATCTCCCCTTCCTTTTTTAATAATATAAAGACAATTGTTCTCTGGTGGATGTAGGATCATTTTGATCTGAACCACGTTAAATCTTGTGTTCTTTCTTTTATGTTTCCGCTAACATGAACTATTTTAAAATTTGATATTTTATTTTCTTGAAAGGATTGTACCTTCATTTGGTTCTTGATGGTGATTTTGACAAGCTTATTCCTAGAATTTATTCTTGTACTCCTGACATTATATTTTTAATTCTAAGTGTTAGTTAAGTTTATGTGCCACTAAGCTTTATGCTTAGCGATAGTTTGTTACTATCGTAGGTGATGTTCTGAAAGAGACTTGAGGATGGCCATTTGAAGTAGACTCTTTGAATGCTTAGATGAAGATCACATTTGCATGAGCACGTTCATTTTGTATACTTTTGGGGACTTGTACGTGATCCATGTGATACACTTAGATATGCGCTTTTGAATGAAATTTGTGTCATGATGCTAATATTTTGTAACTTGGTTTTGATGAATGACTTGACTATTTTGGGAGTGTCCATGCCCAAGTCTTGTAATGTATCAAATTTAGTACTTATGTTGAACTTGGGAACTTAACTAGTTTGTATTTGAGATTGAGAGTTGAATTTTATGCTTGGTATGAGCCTTGGATGTTGTAGCATGAAAAATATTTCTCTACTAAATGTTTAATAAATTCTAAAGTGTTGATTAAGCTCAAAATAGGTGTTGTCCATTTTTATGGTTGGACATTTCTATTTTGTTTTAGGAGGTTTCTTTTAGATCCTACTATGTTGAGATGTCGTTTTTGAAAACTTGTTCACATGGGCCTATTTTCGCTACTATATTATTGCGAATACCTTATTAAATAAATTTCTTCTGAACGTTGTAAGTATGAAATTTGTTTTTGTTTCGTAAGTGACATCCTCCCAAAGGGGGTGCTACACCTAATTGGTTCTGGGACCATCTACCTAGTCTCAACTTCTTAAACTTTTCTTACAATGATATGGGTGGAACTATACCAGATCTCTTAAGAAAGAGTGTTTTTCTTCGCATAGATTTGGGTTCAAACAAATTCAGTGGTCCAATACCACAACTTCTTACCAATGTGACTACTGTTGAGTGTTGATCTATCCAGAAATATTTTTTCTGGGACTATCTCTTTTGTTTGTGACAATTTCGATTCCTTAGGATACCTTGACCTCTCAAATAACTTGTTATCTGGAGATCTTCCTAATTGTTGGACGCTTAGAAGTCTAACACATCTCAATTTAGCTAATAATAATTTTTCGGGGAAGATACCTAATGCAATGAGATCATTGAAGATGTTGGAAATGCTGCACCTATGAAAAAATCATTTGACGGGAGAACTACCCCGGTCCTTAGAATACTGTCAAAGGCTGACTTTCATAGATATTAGGGGGAACAACTTGTCTGGTGAAATTCCAGCATGGATTGGGAATAGCTTATCTGATATTATTGTTGTTATCTTAAGGTCCAACAAGTTCTGCGGAAGCATACCTTCAAGCATATGCCAGCTAACGAAACTTCAACTCTTGGACTTATCTCAAAACAAGTTATTTGGGACCATACCAAAATGTGTCAACAAAATTGCAGCAATGGCCGAAGAAGAGAGCCCAACAGAAAAAATCAAGAGTTGGTATTTTCAGGTCGACGATGAAGGTAATGTCACAGTGAATAACTCGTATGATGAGAGTGCATTTTTTATGTGGATAGGAAGAGAATTTGAGTACAGTAGTATACTTGGATTGGTTAAAACCATAGGTCCTTTAAGAAATGAGTTGGTGGGAGAAATTCTTGCAGAAATCACTTCTCTTGTGGGTTTGGTTGGATTGAACCTATCAAGAAACAATTTAACCGGTAGTATCCCTATGAAGATTGTTTAATTAAGGGCAATAAATTTCCTTGACTTATCTATAAATGGACTTTCAGGGAAAATTCCTACAAGCTTTTCACAATTAAGTCACTTGGTAGTCTTGAATTTGTCCTATAACAATTTGTCAGGTAGAATCCCTTTAGACACTCAATTGCAGACCTTCAATTCCTCATCCTACATTGGAAATCCTGGATTATGTGGATCTTCACTAACAGAAGCTTGCCCTGGTGACGAACTGCCTCAAGATTCAGAGTTAATTATTGATAGTAAAGAGCAACATGAGGGTGAGTTCATCAGTGCAGAATTTTATATTAGTATGGGGATTGGCTTTGTTTTTGGATTTTGGGGTGTCTGTTTCTTTGATCCTATATAGAACGTGGAGATATACCCTATTGAAATTCTTGGATAACATTTTAAATAATTAGTTTGTAACATCACAAATTAAATGAAATAATTTTCTTTTCCTTGTCATCTACTACATTTTCTTGTTCTTAAAAAGACTAGGTTTATTTAAATCTTTGTCATAAGGAGCTATTTTACAATACTAGAATTTCATGCTTACTTGAGTTCAATTAATAAGCATTGTACACCACGGGATCATTTCTGGAACACAGTCTTGATATATTTGTACTACACAATTGATTTTTTCTAACTTGCTGAACTGCCTGCCATAAGTCTACTTCTGTGGTGATGAATTGTTAGATAGCAATGGAAATTCCAGGTTAGTAAACCATGTGGCAACACAGATGATCCGATCACATTAAAGGAGCAACTGCTACCCATTCTCAGTTGACAAACAAAGAATCTCTTCTGTAAGCAATCTAATCAACTGCCACTTGTAACACCTCGTATCTTAGAACTCATGTTAGACTCGTAACGTTAGAATTTTAGCGGAAAAATTGAAGGTTTGAACGTTTTGCGAAAATGATTGATAGGCCTACTTCGGGCAGTGATAACTCTTTGATTAGTTGGGAATTTGGGAAAGCACCCTTAATAAAAGTTGTAGTACGTAAAAATAGCTTTCTAACGATATAAGGACCAGGCCAATCAGAGATCGGAGCAAGGATATATGATCGTCTCAATATGACTAATAATAAGACGTTTAAGAGGCTATAGAATCGGCTAAGTTTTGATACGTCTGCGTTCCAGTCGAATTTCATGAAAATCCGTTAGGAATTTGAGGAAAGTTAAAACATGAAAGTTGTAGCCCTTTGAAATAGCTTTCCAACGGTATATTGTAGAGCCCAAACAAAGCTCTGTACAAGAAGTTATGTCTATTTTACCGAACACTGTGCAGAACCGTACAGTCCGTCGTGAGGGCGCGTGCGATGGCTCTGCGTCGCGCACCGATCGCACAAAAACCCCCTTTCTGAATATTGACCTGCATGGGGTCGTGCGCTGAACGTGTGTCGCGGGCCCATCACATAACAGGTCAGGTTTCGGGTCAAAAGTCGGGATTTTGCGTTTTAAGTTATATTTAAGCTTGGGGTTTATTTCCCCAACACCCCATTCACGAAAAAATCACCCTAAATCCATAGAGAACAAGTCCCAAACCTCAAGAACACCAAGGTAAGCCTACTCTAATTATTCCAAGTCAATTCTAATACACATCCTTGTAATCTAAACAAGAAATCACCATTCCCAAAACTAGGGTTTTCAAGAAAACCATCTCAATGTTCAAGAATTCAAGATTTTGGAAATCTTCTTCAAAGCTCAAGTCTTTAATTCAAGTTTTGGAGCGACTAAGGTATGTAGAGTTACTATCTACGTGTGGGAACATCATTGTTTCTTCCCCACGCCTCATAATCCATAAATTACGATTCTCTACTAAAACTAGGGTTTCTATACCATGCTCATGATAACCCTAGGTCCATGATTATATTATGTATGAATTGTTATAATCCCATCATTGAGTTCTTAATATTTCTTTATGATTATTGAGAATCCGTCCGTAATCCATGAAAACCCATATCTTGTATTCCATGGGTTCTTGCATGCATGTTTTTAAATAAAAATGCTTATTTCATGAATATCCTATACGTCTACACAAGTTTTCATGCAATTGTATTTTATAACTATGTTCATGCCATGACTCAAGATACATACATGCTATTTACAAGTTATTTCATGAAACCATGTTTACAAGTTATTTCGTGAAATCATAATTACAAGACAAGTACAAGTTAATTCACGAAAATCATGGGCTTCTTAGCCAACTATATTATGTTCATGTTTTTGGGAGTTGCACGAATTACCGAGAAGGCTCAGATAGCCTGAAACTACGTAGCCACCGTAGGAAAAGGATCGCTCCGCCCAGTTAGGACGATACCTTAATTTTACACTGAATGGATCCATCAGGCACGTTACCACCTCATACCCTGGCAAAGTATGGGGGCTCTGCTGGTCCGGCGAGGTACCAGACTCCACGTACCCACATGGTGATATCACATGGTCGGTTTATGAAATGCTCTCCCTACTTATCATGTTTTACGTATGCTATATATATATATATATATATATATATATATATATATATATGTATTCATGCTCACGCTCATGCTCATGTATTCATGTCCAGGTTTTCGCTTTCGCTCTTATCATGTTATTCCATGTCCCGGTTATTTCTTTCGGTTGCTTTACATACCCGGTACATTCAATGTGCCGACGTCCCTTTTTTTGTGCCGGGCCTGCGCATTTCACGATGCGAGTGCGATATGACGGACACACATGTCTGCTCGTAAGACGACATTCGTATCGCTTATTGGTGAGCCCCATCTCATTCGGGGTTTAGTCAACTCTTTATTTTATGATTAGTTATGCATCTAAGGTATCCGGGGGCCTTGTCCCGATAAGTATGTTTTCCGGTCGACTCATGATGAGGTTTCATAGACTAGACAAGTCGGTTATGTTATGTCAGACATTCGGAGTCGTATAGCCATTTTGGCTCATTCATGTTGTTTCCGTACTCATGTTTAAACAAGTATTTTTATTAAGTATTATGACTTACTACGTTTTATAAAGGCTCATCATGCATTCACGTTATATTCCGCTCATGTTATGCCTCGCGATGATTCGAAAAGCCATGTGGTTCACTCGGCCACACGCATAAGAAGGCACCGAGTGCCGTGTTTCGCCCAGGCCATGGTTCGGGGCGTGACACCACTCCTATATCTTTTCTGTTCCATGTTACTAGAGACGTACTCTGAAGACAATATTTTTCTTTTCCAATCATACAAAAAAAAAAAAAAAAAAAAAAAAAAACTTACATTGTCTTTTTCATCGTTCGCACTACATTAGATCAATCTTTTAAACTTTATATAGTAGCCAGTCTCTGTGATATCCCATGTGCTTGCAGGAAACTCTTCCTAACTTCTAGATCTTTGCTTCCTAAAGCATCAACCTCAGCAAAAAATTCTTTTGTGCATAATAGGAATTTTAAGACGTTTTTATAAATTCCCATTTTTCCAAGATGTTTTTATAAATTCCCATTTTTCCAAGATCTTTTTAGCTTCTTCAACATCATCTAATATGATGAATGAACTTATTGTGTTAGGAATAGTGATATCCTGGACCCCAAGGGGCTGCCAACGATGACCAACTACCAGGGGGCTAGAAGTAACGGCCTGGATTTAAGAGAGGTGTTGATCACGATCAATTGAATCCAGTAAGAAAAAAAAAGCTAGTTGTGACCAAACGGGCTAGATAAGTGCCTGCCCCGAATGGTGACTTGGATTAAAGAGAGGTGTCAATTGTGACCAATTGAACCCAACAAGGAAAGAAAAACAAATGAAGATTAATAGTGACCAATTGAATACAAAAAGAAAAGAAAAAATGAATGAAATACCAGCTGTGTCTAATTGGAAAGATGGAGGTCCGAAATGATGGCGTGGATCAAAGAAGTGGTTCTAGTGGCGACCGACGAGGTCATTGGTCCTCAAGTGGGTGTAATTATTGTGTATCTATTATCCATTATTGATTTAAGGGAAAAGGGTCAAAGATACCCCTGAACTATTCAAAATAGGTCACCTACACTCTCCGTTAATTTTTCGCGTCAAAAATACCCTCGACGTTACCAAAGGAGGCTACCAATACCCCTCTAGTTAACGGCTGGCCATTTAAGCTGACGTGGTAGTGCCACGTGGAAAAAATTATCCACGTGGACGGCGACGTCAGCCTTTCGAATAGTTCAGGGGTATTTTTGACCCTTTTCCCAAAAAAATTTAACAAAAGTTTTGAGATTTTTTTTTATCTTTTCACCAGTGCCCCCCCCTCCTCCCTCCCACCTCTCACCCCCCTCCCACGGCCACCCCACCCCCCTAAAAAAAAATTAAATTTTTTTTTTGATATATATATATATTTTTTTCACCAGCCACCCCCCTCCCCCCAAAAAAAAATTAAAATTTTTGATAATTTTTTATTACACCAGCCCCCCTCCTCCTCCCACCCCTCATCCCCCCCCCCCAACCCAAAAAAATACATAACTTCTTTTCAAGAAATTTTTTTTGGGCTGGGAAAATAAAAAACATAAACTTTTTTTTCAAACAAAATTAATTTTCTTTCGGTGGGTGGGTGGAGTAAGAAACCTAAAAAAAAAAAAAAAAAAATTCAAAACTTCTTTTCAAAAAAAATTATTTTTGACGGGGGGGGGGGGGGGTGGGGGGGGGGGGGGGCTGGGGGTGTGTGCAAAAAACCAAAAACAAAAACTTTTTTTTAAAACCAAATTCTTTTTTTAAAAGAAGTTTTGAATTTTTTTTTCTTACTCCACCCATCCTCCCACCACCAAAAAAAAAAATTCTTAAAAAGAAGTTGTGTACTTTTTTTTTGTTTTTGAGTTGGGGGGGGGGGGGGGGGGGGGGTTGGCCGAGGGGTGGGAGGAGGAGTGGGTGGTGTAAAAACAAAAAAAATATCAAAATTTTTTTTTTGGGTGGGGTGGCGGGGGGAGGGAGGGGCTGGTGAAAAAAGAAAAAATCTCAAAACTTTTGTTAATTTTTTTTTTCTTTTGGCGGGTGTGGTGGGGGGGGGTTCAAAATACCCCCGAACTATTCGCGCCGACGCGTGGCATCCATTGTGGATAATTTTTTTCACGTGGCACTGCCACGTCAGCTTAAATGGCTAGCCGTTAAGCAAAGGGGTATTGGTAGCCTCCTTTGGTAACGATGAGGGTATTTTTGACACAAAAAACTAACGGAAGGTATAGGTGATCTATTTCGAATAGTTCAGGGGTAATTTTACCCTTTTCCCTTGATTTTAAAAAAAGACTAATCAATTTACGATGTGAATGAGCTCTCCCACCTAATAAACTAATCTTTTGAAAGGATTCTCCTATTCAATCTACAATACAATCAAACTTTTTGTATCATAAAACTTCAAGCTGGAAAAGTTTTAGTTGAGCATTGACTACTTTATTTTATTTTAAATTTTAATAGGGGGACTGAGTTAGGTTCGTGATATTGTTAAAATATTACGGAGAAAGTTGTGAATCGCGATATATTAACTGCCGATGTGTTAATCTAGATTTTGTGGTCCATCCATAGCTCAAATTTGTTTTATCCTACACCATCTCTTTCTTCTTTCTTTTTCTTAACAAGAAAGTATTTTTAAGGATTTCAAAATAAACAGCTGATACTAAAGCAACGGATAGTACTTTTTTTTTTTTTCTAAAATACCTGTGGATATTGCCATTATACAGAAGCCATAAAATGTTCTAAAGAGTTCCTGAGATCTTCTATTTGCTTTTTCTTAACAAAAACCCCAAGATTAAAGTTCTTGGGATCTTATCTTTGTGTATCACCAAAGCTTATAGTGACATTAGTGGAGTCTTTTACGCAATAAGTATGACTTCGTTCTTCGTTATCCTTTATCCACAGTTTCTCTATGTGATGGACAAAAAATTCAAACAAAAAAAAAAAAACTTTGTTTACTATTAGACAACGCCAAGATAGTTGAGAAGATCTTGTGTATGCGCCTTGTGTAAGTCTTCAATTAATAAGAAGACCTTCATTTTATTTCTTCCCATGACCAAGAAGGAGGTCGATTGTCGACCACAGATTGATATCCCTACTACTCGGTGTGAGTCATTTACACAGATGAACTAATTTCACCAAGAAGGAGGTTGATTAGCACGATAGGTTGATAACCAACCAAGAAGGAGGTTAGTTGATGATCGACCAGGAAGGTTGTTGATTATCGACCCCGAAGAAAATTGATAGGTTGATAATCAACCACTAAGGAGGTCGTAAACAACCAATAAAGAGCGTTGATTCTGGATAATATGTTGATAATCGACCAAGAAGGAGGTTGATTAACAACTGTCTGTTGATTTTAATCGAGATAGCATGAGAAGAAAATTAGACATTTCTTTTTTATTAAGCACCGGGTGTCCGAGTCTCTTTGAGCCCCGACTAATCCAGGGGTGCGAAAGCATGAGGCAAGGAGTTTCATAAGTGCACCTGCGGGTAATTAAGGATTTCACGGTCCAGTATTTTCCGAGAAATTGTTTACCTTGTGAGTTTGAACTTGAGACCAAACAAACATAGACATTTCTTTTTTAATTCTTTACTGTAATAAAAGAGTCATCCACCTAATTAAAAAACATTTTCCCAGTTGAAGACTTATAAGGGGTCTTTTATTTAATCAACTCAGCTTGTCTTCTTGTTATAAAACCATAAATTTCAAATGAAGTTTTTGAGGTCTTCTATTTGTCTTTTCTTACTTTTTATACTGTACTTTCGTTAAGTTTTGTTAGTTGGAAATGAAAAAAGAAGTTCTGGAACCGGAGCTTCAGCCATTGATGTCTCTGTAAGTTGTTCAATACTGACGTGTAAATTTTAGCAGTAACTTTTGACTAACAGCAGAACAAATGTATCTTACACGAAATTTGTTAACTAACGAAAATTGACAACAAAGAGGGTCCATCTCCTTAAAAGCTTCCTAAATTAATAATTAAAACCATGCCATTAAGAAGACTATTTGACTAATGTATGTCCCAAGAAGCCATCTGTTCAAGGCCAAAAAAAGAGAATATTTTACTAGTCTCTAATCTTTCTGTCTTTATCTACACGTTTATCGTTAGAGATAATATAATAAAATAATAGTAGTAAATTTATAGCAGCAGTTATGTAGTGGTGGTCTTAACTGTGCTTTGCTAAATATTCTGAAGATGAGTGTAGCTGAAAAATTCATTCGACAGCTTGTTGTCTTTGACATTTTTGTTGCGCTGTCAGTCAACTGTGGTGTTGTGTTCAGTTCAGGAGTTGCTGATGGGAAAATTAAGTGCCTCGAGACAGAGAAAGAAGCTCTTCTCAGTTTCAAACCGGAGTTGTTGGACGTCCATGCCTGAATTTTTTCCTGGGGAAATGAGGGATTTAATCAAGATTGTTGCAGATGGAGAGGTGTGCACTGTGATAATGAAACCGGTAATGTCATCAGACTCGATCTTCGTGGCCCTTCCAGTCCCAATGCATCTGTTTCTATTGCGCCATTGATAGGTAAGCTAAGTCCTGCCTTGCAAGAGTTGAAGCAACTAAAGTTTTTGGATCTTAGTTACAATCAAATTTCAGGAGGCATACCAGACTTTCTTGGTTCTCTGAGTAAGTTGGAATACCTCAACTTATCTTGTATTGGTGATGATTTTATAACAGTTCCTCCTAATCTTGGTAATCTTTCTAGCTTAAACACCCTTGATCTAAGCCGTAGCGGTTTCCTATCTGTGAATAACCTCGAGTGGGTTTCACATCTTCATAATTTGAGATACCTAGACATAAGTTATGTTAATATAAGTAAAGCAACTGATTGGTTAGAATCAGTGCTCAAGCTTCCCTTCCTTCAAGTCTTGAGCTTGGCTGGTTCTAAGCTTCCTGCCGTTTTTCCTTCCAGTAATCCTTTGATGTCCCTTTCAACCCTTGATCTCTCTTGTAATAATCTGAATACTTCTGTATATACCTGGTTATTTAACTTAAGCAATCTGACTCACCTTGATCTATCTGGTAATGCTTTACATGGTCCAATTCCTGATGCTTTATGGAATATGAAATCCCTACAACACCTTGATCTCTCTCGCAATGCACTTGGAGGTGGTTTCCCTAGATGCCTTGGTAACAGTAGTAATTTGACGTTTTTGCGACTGGCTTTTAACAATCTAGACGGACAGCTACCTGAGATAATGAAAAACTTGTCATGCATGTCAGGTTCTCTAGAGTACCTGAACCTAGAAGAGAATCATATTGATGGTTCACTATCTGAGATTGTTGCAAACTTTACATCTTTGAGAGGACTGAGGCTCGGATGTAATAAGCTGAATGAATCCATCCCCAGAGTTGTTGGAGAACTTCCAAGTCTTGTCATTTTGGATTTATCTTGGAATGAAATTGTGGGATCAGTCCCCGATCTTTTTCTGCTATCCTTATTGAGGGAATTGTATCTTTCCCATAATCAGTTGAGTGGTTTAACTAAGTTTATAGTGCACTTTCCCAAACTTGAGAAGCTGTACCTTGATTCTAATCAGTTTGAAGGCACAATATCTGAAGTTGATCTGTTCAAACTCGTTCAATTGATAGACCTCTCTTTCAATGCTCAACTACAAATTCGAATCAAATCAAACTGGATTCCCCCATTTCAACTGAATGTCATTCATCTAGCAAATTGTAAATTGGTCCTCACTTCCTAAACTGAACGCGGACCCAGAGTAACATTTCTAAGCTTGATTTATCAGCCTCTGGAATTTTGGGTCATATTCCTAGTTGGTTTTGGGACCAATCTACACTCTCCAACGTTAAACCTTTCTTACAATGATAGGGGTTGAACTATACCAGATTTCTCAAGAAAGACGAGTGCTCTGCAAACAGGTTCAGCAGTCCAGTACCACAACTTCCTATTGAAGTGACAACAGTAGATCTCTCCAGAAATAAGCTTTCTGGGAACATCTCCTTCACTTGTGACAATTTTGATGCCTTGGGTTATCTTGACCTCTTAGATAACCTGTTTGCCGAAGAGCTTCCTCATTGCTGGAAGCTTAGCTCACTTGTGCGCCTTAATTTAGCCAAAAATAATTTCTTGGGGAAGATACCTAGTTCAATTAGATCATTAAGGATATGCGAATGCTGCAGCTTAGAAATAATCATTTTATTGGGGAACTACCCCGGTCCCTGGAGAAATGCAAATATTTGAGATTTATAGATATTGGGGAAAACAACTTGTCTGGTGAAATTCCAGCATGGTTTGGAAATACCTTAGCTTATATTAGTGTTGTTATATTAAGGTCCAATAAGTTTAGTGGAAGCATACCTTCAAGCATATGCCAGCTGACAAGGATTCAAATCCTGGACGTCTCTCAAAACAAGATCTCTGGGACTGTACCGAAGTGCATCAACAACCTCATTGCGTTGACTGAGGAAGAGAGTCCAAAACGAAAATCACCACTTGGTACTTCCGCTTTTACATTAAAGGTGGTGTCACTGTCTCGATAAATACGTCATATGATGCGAGTGCATATTTGATGTGGAAGGGAAGAGAATTTGAATACATCAGTATACTTGGATTGGTGAAAAGCATAGATCTTTCAAGCAATGAATTTGAGGGAGAAATCACTTATCTTGTGGATGTGCTTGGTTTGAACCTGTCGAGAAACAACTTAAGCATCATCCCTCCGAGGATTAGTTAATTGAGGGCTATTGATTTCATGGACTTATCCAGAAACAAACTTTCAGGGAAAATTCCTAATAGCTTTTCACAGTTAAGTCACCTGGAGTCTTGAACTTGCCCTATAACAACTTGTAGGTAGAATCCCTTTAGACACTCAATCACAGACCTTCAACTCATCATCCTACATCGGGAACCCCAGACTTTCTGGCTCTCTGCTAACAGAAGCTTGCCCTAGCGACAAACTGCCTCAAGATCCAAAGTTGAAAGCTGACAATGAAGAGGAACAGCATGAGGACGACGAGTTCATCAGTGTCGGATTTTATATTAGTATGGGGATTGGCTTCATTTTCAGATTTTGGGGTGTCTGTTCTGCTTTGATCCTGAACAGAACGTGGAGATATGCCCTGTTCAGATTCTTGGATAACATTTTAAAGAATTAGTATGTAACAGCACACTGGGTACGTTGTTGTCAGAAAATAAATGTTAGTTTTTCTCTTCTGCATCATATGCTACTCATTTTCTTATTTTTAAGATCTGCTTTAGATGTTAAAGACTAGGTTCATTTGAAAACTATTATCTATGTTACAGTATTAAATTCCTGAACTTTCGTGCTTGTCTGAATCCATTTGATGTACATTGTACACTACTGTATCATGCAGTCCTGAAATATGGTTAATGTACAATTGATTTGTTCTAACTTTCAAGACTTCCACAATTTTGCTTTTATGTTGATTACTAGACACTTTATAACCCATATATTATGCTCACTGCATAAATCTTTTTAGTGCTAATCCATTCAGAAATCTACATCAGAGCAGTAGTGAGATAGGTCATAACTCTTGGCATGAATCTGATATGAGTAAAATAAGTATTAAAAAATGAGATTGTAGGGGTTAGTCAAGCTCCATGGATGCATGAGCTAACAAGAATAACTACTTAGAGTATTAGTTAGTTAATAATATTAGGGAAAATTATATATTTGGCCACTTGCTAAATTTTTCTTATAACCGTTAGCCACATAAACAAAAAATATAGAGTAATTGTGTATACATATGTATATTATAGGTATATACATTAATATACAAAACAATATACATTTTTTGGCTTTTTTCTTGTAGGCGGCTAAACAATGTAAAAATCCTAATATATAGTACTTTTTTTAAGCCAATCCAAACGGGCTGTAAAAACACCCTTTATCAAATCTCCCTAGTCTTCTTCCTCCTATTTCTTGCCATCATTCTGCAGAGAAAGCTTAAACACTTGAAAATCCCTCCCAACTTTGCAATTCTTCTACACGCCGGACAAAATCCCTCCAGCCTGCCCAGGTATGCTGCTTAGCCATTCTCAACCATTTTTTTTTTTTTTTTTTAGTTTAAGAATTCTGCTGTAATGAGTTTCTTCCCTCAATCTTCAAGGATACAATTTGACTCCAAATACATCTCTGTTGATAAAAGAAGGCACACACAACTTTACTCACTTTCATCAACCATTTCAAGTCTATCATCATGGGCGATACCGGTAATTTTTTTATTTTATGTTATTGTTTTTGCTCGATTTGATTCCTTTTTTTTTTTTTTTTTTTTTTTTTTACGAGTTTGAAGTTTTTTTCCTTTATCATTTTACATGATTTTGCAACTGAACATTAACTTTTCTGTAAATTGCTTACCAGTGATGTTAATTTAATTTTCTAGTGTGCTTCTTCATCATCTATGGCCGAAATACATGATCATTTCAAGCTCTTGTGATCATATGGATCTCTTTTTAGGTGTAGACATACACAATAGTTAATTTAGGAACATTATTAACGTACTCAAACTAGAAGTCTAGAACAAATAAATGCATAACATATGTTTGTATATAAACATTTCTCACTTAACTATGGTTACTTAAAAAGACCATCTATTTTCACTTCATTCATTTTGTTAACTATAATAAGTTGATAGGTTAATCTCTAAGAGGAACTTCCTCACTTGTTTTACCTGTTGAGAGGGCTAGATGTTAGCTATACCGTAAGTTTAGGATGTAGGTTACAAAGCTTGATCTTTTTGCTTGGAACAAATTGTTGTATATTTGTTTTTTGTCATTGTGAAGAGTAAAATTGTCATGCTTTGGTAGCCGATTAGCTCTCAGATTGACAACTGTTTGGCACTGTTCATATGGCTATGCAATTGTTCTCTTCATGCTTATCCACACTTTTAACTTGTGTTTATCAATTGAATTGAGTTTTTTGTTACATTTTTCTATTTTTATATCAGTAATAAATATAATATCGCTTGCTAATCTCTGTAATGTTTTGTATGTTTAATCATTCGGAATTGTCTTTGTTGCATGAAACAATATGGTAATCACAAAATTGAAGATTCCACTCGCTCTGTATATTTATGAGTAACCAATGTATATGAAAAGGTGCTCTTCAGTTTATTTTAGGTTCTTTTATCTCTTATATTTTCTTTTTATTTACTATGTAAGAAGTTATTTTCATAGTGGATCACTGTTATGCTTTGTCCCTACATGTTCTTAGGGATTATTGCTGGATATGTTGTTGTTTGGCTCTTGAAGAAAATAAATTGTGGTGACACCAGGGGATGGTTATCTATTTCCTGAAAAGTTTCTTGCCTTTTCCGTGGAATTGCGTGTCTCATACTGACCCTTTTGAATTTCCTCTTATTGGGACATCATAGTGCTGGTGCAATTCCTTTCTCTACATACATAATCCTACTGTTACTCTGGTTTTTTCAAATCAGTACCTCTTACCCTCATAGGTGGACTAATCAGGACAAAGGCTCCACACCCGTATTCGCAATAATCAAATTCCTCGCAAAATTCCAGCGAATAGATCCCCGACTTGGTTGTTGGTGATTGGAGCAGGAATGTTGCCTTTCGGAATTATCTTCATTGAGCTATTCTTCATCATGTCTAGCGAATGGCTCGGTCGTGTTTGCTATGTTCTCGGGTTTCTCTTAGTACTATTGATCCTATTGATAGCTGTCTGTGCTGAACTTGTCTTTGGTCCAGACCTATATGCATCTTTGTGTTAGAGATTGGAGATGGCATACTAGTATAAATTCATTTCAAAAACATGTATATTGTGTTGCAACTTTCATGTTTCTTTGCGGATGCTACATTTTTTTTTCTCCATATGTGGATTACTTTTAGGGACTTGACTATGAATTTCAAAGTGAAGAACATGAATTCCTAAAGACAGAGGGTTGGATGAATGATGCTTTTCGAGTTCTTGAGAATTTCATTGAAAGATCTGAACTTCTCGGATTAATAGAAATTGCATAGTAGCAGTCATTGAATTGAATTTTAGCTTCGTCCTTTTCAGAACAACGTTTCTGAGCCTTTTTTTACGGCTTAGATGGAAGATAATGATAATGCTATTGGTTGTGGCTATCACGAAGGACTGTAATTGTCAAATTGTTGATAATGATTTGCAGTTTCATGTAATGTACTCTCTTTAGTTCTTACATGTTAATATATATATTTCCTTGACAATTTGATTTTACAATGAATAAGTTATAATTTTGTTGATCATTTTCCTTATGCAAATTGTTCCCTTGGAAGGAAGTCCTTTCCTTATTCCATTTGAACAGTACTAGACCCCTTTAATGACTTAAAACCGGGGTAAATATTAATTAATTTCCCACTCCTATTTTTCTTCGAAGCTCCAATGAACGCTTCAGTTGTTTATATGAGTAAAGTAAGTACCATAAACAAGCAAGATCATCTCACCTTTTATTCAACGGTTTATAAGAGTGGGTAAGGTTTGCTTTACCCCTTAACCATTTTGTGAACACTATTCAAAATTTGCAAATATTCCCTTATGAAATAGTGCAAATATATCCTTTTCGCTAACGGAATATTTTTTAAAATCATTTAGCTTATCTTTTAATTAAAAAAATGTCATGTGGCTTTAAAAAAAAGTCTACTCCTTTTTTTTTTTGAGTGACATATTTTCTAACGCTACATGTTAATTTTTTTTACGTGGATAATCGGTTCATTTAAAAAATATCTCTATGGCTTTAAAAAAACATAAGTCTACCCATTTTTTAAATGAACTAGACCCGACCTACCAGTAAAAAAAAAATATCATGTTGCTTCAGAAAATATGTCTACTAAAAAAAATGGGTAGAATTGTATGGTATTTTTTAATTAAAAAAATAAACTACATGATTTTTTTTAAAAAAAAAAAATCCGTAGCAAAAAGGGTATATTTGCATCATTTTTTAATGGCAGGGTATATTTACACCACTTTTATAACGGAGGGTATATTTGCTCTAATCGCAAAGTTGAGGGATATATTTGCATCTTTATCAGATATGTGTTTTATTTCTATTGAATAAGCTGGACTCTATACTTACACCTCTCCCAACCCTTTATCCATTAATTTACTTATTCAGGCTAGGAAAACTTTAAAAACTGCAAAAAAAAAAAAAAAAAGCGGTGTGTTGCATTCACCCCAGAAGGTTATCTTGACATTGGTAAAATAGAATTAATCTTGGAATAAGTTTGCTACTATTCTGCAGTTTTATTGCGCTGGCTGATCCTTTTTATCTTCTACTTTTTATTGGGTATCAATTCAATAACTATGGATGATTCTTGCTAAGATGATTAGCATATGATATTACTAACCATCAAGTATCTATTGAATTATAGGGGATTTTTCTATCACAAGCTTGGGAATTTTTTAGTTTTTTTTTTTTTTTTTTTTAACTTTTCTTAATGACTGGCGAAGCACGGGCAAATTTGCTAGTTATGTATAATATATTGGGTAAATTTAACTCCATGAAGTTTACAAAATTACGTCTATCACTAAAGAATATTCTCATCGAAATAAAAGCATTCAACAAAAGCCAAAATACATTTGTCTAAAACAGAGGCAAAATAGCTTATGACTTTGTGCAGCAGATTGCAACATGCGTTTAAGGTGTGAATATGAGATGTACTCTTGAATGATATTTTGACAATTGTGTCTTATTTTCCAAAGAGAAGCAACAAATTCTTACAAAATCTGTCAAACAATACAAATTAGAAAAATTGAATCTTTGGTCATTGGAGATTCGGATATGAAGAGGTTGTTCCTGTAGCTCCTAAAAAAATTGATTAGCAATATGTAACGCCTAACATGAATAGTGTTGAGTCAATAATCTACAACAAATAACTTAATATAGAGTCATTTGTTGAAATTAATTGAAATGAACGAAAAATAAATAATGACAACTCATTTGAAATATATTTTGCCGGTAAAAATTTACTCATCCAGAGTGTTTACAGGTTATGCGATTGATTAATGTTATAATGTGCAATAATTTAGTATGATTTAGTGATAATCATGTCTTCGAAGACACATTTTATGTATTTATTGGGCCTTAAGAGAAAAAGTTAAAGACCACCAATTTGAGGGATAAAAATTAAAGATCACCCCCAGCAAGGGCAATCCTACAAATTGCCCCTTTTTAATACATGAGTTTATCACAATTAAATATAAGGGAAAAGGACACTGTGTGTCCACTCAGTCAAACTAATCCCACATTTAATTATTATTTGGGCTTAATCTCACTAGGTGTCCGATTGGCTCAAATTAATGTCAAAAAATGGTCGGTCGGCCCAAAATAATGCCAAGGCTGGCCGGCCCAACAGCCCAGGAGCTTTAAAAAAAATAAAAATAAAACAGAGACTTTTTGTGGCGACTGCTGCTACAGCATAAATACATATGTTGGAATTATATATATACACTTTATATACAAGAATTATACATTTTATATACATATGCTGGAATTAATCATACATTTATTATATATAAATTATACGTTAATTATACATTTATTATACACATATTATACAATAATAATATGATATTTATTTTTAACATATACAATAGTGATACATATTATATGCCACAATGATACGGTTTCTATAATACATTTTTTATACGTACGGTACACTTTTTATACAAGACTAATACAGTTTATATACACATGCTCGATTTATATATACACTTTTTATACAAAAATGATACATATTATATAGAAAAATGATACAATTTTCTATTCTTTACGGGAAGTAGTTGCCTTTGTCGATACACATTATATACACAAATATACTTATTATATACAAAAATGATACACACCTTAGTTATTCATATTTAATACGGTTTCTATACATTACGGATAGGTACTGATACATATTTTATACACAAATGACACATATTATATACAAAAATCGCCTTAAACATTTTTGTGTTTGGATTTTTATTTGAAAATTGTCTTATTTAAGTTTTGGCTAATGGATGGAATTAGTTTAATTGCTACATTTTGGGTTTGGAAAAAATTGGACTAGAGGGTGGGATTATTTATGGCCGACCGGCCATATATGTCCTTTTCCCTAAATATAACTAATTACTGGGGTTGTTAAACCTTGTAAGTATTTGAATGCTTCCATACTCGTTAGGCAACATTTCATTCATCTTTGGAATGAAAAAACATAAGCACATTTAACATGTATAACTAATAGAGTTACTCAAGAAAAGGAGAAGAAAGATAATTGTGTTTTTTAGGCAAAGAGATGAAGTGGCGGAGCTAGGATTTTAAATAAGGAGGTTCAAAACTATAAAGAAGTACATAAACAAAGAAGCCAAGGGGGTTCAACATCTACTAAATATACATAAAAAATTAATTTCATCTTGTATATATATACAGTGTAATTTTTCGCCGAAGGGTCGAATGAACCCCCTTAGCTCTTACTGGCTCCGCCCCTGGACTCACATCATTCTTCTTTTGCACTTAAAGCTCCAATATACTCGAGCATTTTTTGGCACTTTTTGCTTCTGATTACTCTACAAAAATTAAAAAATGAGAAAAATTAAGTGGTTTATTGCTCTCACAGAAATATTTTGATTTTTTTTTTATAATTTATTTATTATTTAGAAAAGGCAAAACAAATATAGTTCTCGGCAAGGAGAGGACCAAACAAAGTTTGCATTTCTTGTAAGCAGTATGGACATTGCAAATTTCTCCTTCATTACATTTCTTAAAATCTTACCATCAAATTCACCGTGTAGCTGAGTGCTTTCTTAATCATAGTCAAGTCTCCCAATATTGACCGAGTAGTGGTAAATAGTCGTATTTGATCATGCTGCATAAAATTGTAGCCAAGTAACTCCGTTGACACTATAATAAAATATTGTAGCCAAGAAACTACACCGTTACCATGTACTAATCTTGTTTAAGAAAAATAATAGCATGTGTAATTAACACCAAAGTAGAAACATATAATTGGACATCAATTTTGAACTATGATTTCTTAGTTAAATGACAATCTTCTTCATCAAAAAATATACGTAATGAATAGAAAATTCAAAAAATAAGACAATTATAATAAAAAGACACCGAGAGAATAATCATGTCTAATTAAGCTTATCATCAAGCAGCACTGCACGTCCAAGATGCTCCCTGAAAAAAGATAATGAATAAAAAACATATAATTGGACATCAATTTTGAACTTTGATTTCTTGGTTAAATGACAATCTTCTTCAAGAAAAAAGATAATGAATAGAAAATAGACAATTAGTTTTTTTCAACACTTAGAAGTTGAATACCACATGCAAGTGTGCAACATTTATTAAGCATCACGTGGATAAAATTGATTACAGAAGAACTACAATATAGAAAAAAGTAATTTTTCACCATATGTTATCGTCTTTCCGCAACTTTGCTTCACATTTTTCCACTAAATATTGGGAAAGGTTATAACCAAACAAACCAGTTAATCTATTATATAACCAAACAAACATACCACTTCCTCGTTGAGATATTTGCGCAAAATAATGGGATTTAATATTTCAAATAAATATACAAAGTAACCTTCAAATCGAGCACATTGTCCTGATGATTTAACAGAAGTGTAGTGTATTGCCACGAGCTTTCCTTATTGAAATTCTGTGAATGGCTGGATAATTAGAAAAAGATGATTCACTGGGATTTTGAACAAACATATAAGAAGTGGGAATTTGTCTGGTTATATAATAGGAGAGCCGTTTGTTTTTAGAGGAGAATAGTAACTGCTGCAAGACAGACAAAAGTAATGAAAATTTACAGAGATGTGATTTATGTCCAGTTGATGGGTTAGTACGTTAGAAAACTTTTGGGCTTCTTCGTAAAAGGTACGTGGGATCTGAGAGTTAATTGGGCTTTAATGCAATACGCGGGCTGATTATTCAAGTAAAATTTTCACAAACAGCTACCTTTTAGCTTCTTCTAACAACCTATAACTACATGTTCTATATTTACAATTCGTAGCTGATGATTGTATATTTCGCTAGTAGACGGGTATACTAAAATATAGTATAAATATAATGAAAAT